>NC_061121.1:127220959-127310803 GCF_002878395.1 Capsicum annuum | reverse complement strand
TAATATTTATACCTTTTCTAGGTTCACTAGGCATCATCATATCATCATTATATCCTCTGAATGCACCTTAGACCATGATATCATCAATTTATCCTCCAAATGTACTAGGCATCATAATATCATAAATATATCATCCTGATATACCGTGCATCATAATATCATCAATTATCCTCTAGATATACCAGACATTATAATATCTTCAATATATCCTCTCGATATACCGGTCATCATAATATCATTAATATATCATCAGGATGTACCGAGCATCATAATATCATCAATATTCACCATAACATCAATATTCATCCAAGCATTAAGATATGTATGTATATAGCAAAATCAATATCAAGTACAAACCTCACAAACAATAGAGTGTAAGAATAGTAAGGGAGGGCATAATATGGTACCTCAACATTTATCATCAATAATTTATAATAGAAAGTGCATGAACACACATATTAATATGGTATGAATACTCAATACTTTATTAGCTTTACATGAATAGTAGCATGGTCAATCACAAGACTTGGTCATACTTTCTAAAATCTCTCATAATAGGGATGACTCACACTACTAGCAAAAAGGGATTCTTTGTCACAAATATAAGTTTAGTCACTAGGCTTGATCACAATATGAGTAATGGCATAACTCAAGGCTCATATAGTAATCTAGCCAAAGCTAAGTGATAGCATAGACATAGGTTTAATTTACAAAATATTCTAATACCATGCATGTAAAAAAAAGATATTTAATCGTATATGTACATATTTCAAAAGTTGACATCATGAATAACCTACTTACCGGGATTATCCATCATATTACCAAAGCATATTATAGGTGTTTATAAAGTATCTAGGTCTCTAATGATGTTACGTAATTTAAGCTTAAGGCGGGTCAAGTTCTGTATGTAATATACCAAATTATCTTCTTCAAGTCTAACTTCTACCCGGAATTAGACTAAGTTATCAAAATCATATCTCAAAGGTTTATCAATCCATACTAGTTCTATAGGATAATTCTTCTTCAAGTAATATTCGTAACTCAACCAAGCATCTAAGGCCAATTTCTTAACTAGGAATGTATAAAGAGAACTTACCCTTAAGATGAGTGCAGAAGGTCATTCTCTTCTAACTAGAACAACTAAAGCATTTACATGATTTTGATGAGATAACAAATCCAACAAACCAATATTCTAGACTAGGGGTCAATTAAACACTTTACATATTCAAAGGGTTAAATGATTCAATTAGTTCGAAAGACATCATCTACCAAGTCAACACGTAAGACCCCGCCCAATCTTATGAAGATATCATAATTATACAATAATAAAGCTCAATCTAACTACAAGTAAGCTTAACCTGCTTTGAATTCTAATAGCTCACGAATAAACAATCTTTGCTTCCTTTTTCTCTAAGCTTCTTCAACGAGCCATACTATCAAAAACATAATCTATATATTATTATCAGAATAACAACACCTATAGTGTACCATTTTGCTTCGGGCCCTAAACGATACCAAAAATACCCAAGTGGGTCCCACATACAGAAAATGAGTTCCTGAGACTAACCTAAAGTTCAAATATCACTAGGGAGTTATAACCCTCAACAAATTTGTGTTAAACAACAATACTTGGGGCTAATATAAAGCCTCTTGCCATTTGAGTTTTTGGGTCTTATAATCATGAAATCAACATAAATATTGGAGGAATCTTACTTTAGATTTGATGCTAATCATGTATATGCATATATTTTAAGCTCCCAATCATCACCATGGTCTCATGACGTACTCACACATGTTGTAATCACACTAAGACCTCTTATGATCTGTACCATTGTGGCCTCAGATCATAGCTGGAACTTAAAATAAATTTCAATGTTCGGCTAATGCCTTGGGATACATCTGATGTACAATATGTATAAATGAGATATGCAATAATACTGATTTCAACGTTCTAGATGTATTGGAGAAGTCAAATTTTTAATCTGATATCACTTTACTGAAGTTTTTGCTCAGTGTCCATTAATTACCAACAAAGATTTCTAAATAGGTTAATGGTTCTAAAAACCTAACGAACTGCCAGATGACTAAACTATAAGTTCCAACAAGTCATAAATTACTTGGGGAATATATGGGAAAACTCTATCATTAAAAATAAGATAACGAGAAATGACCTAAAGGGTCCTTACAACATCCAATACTAAGGAACTTTCATCACCATAATTTAATAATGTAGGAAATACCTGATGTATCAAACAAATTAAGTATTGGGCTCGAACCTGACTCTTGATCTCTAAAGTGGTCTCTTCTACTAGGCGGTGCCTCAACTGAACCTTAACTATAGTAATCTCTCTTGTACACAATCGCCTCCTATCACTATTAAAAAAAAGCATAGGCTCCTCTACAAAGGCCAACTACTTGTCTAACTAGACGGAGTCCCACCTAACCATATGAGATGGATCAAGATTATAATTCTGCAGCCTAGATACATTGAAAACTAGATGAACAAGAGGAAAATCTGGAGGTAATGCTAACACATAGGCTACCTCACCAAGTATGCAGAGAATCTCATAAGGACTAATATAATTAGGGTTGAGTATACCCTTTCTTTTGATCCTCATTACACCTCTCTTAGATAAAACACTAAGGAACACATGATCACCAACACTGAATTTCAATGGACCGATCTTACAATCGGTATAGGCCTTTTGCCTACTCTGGGATGCTCTCAACCTATTATGAATAGTTTTAACTCTATCCAATGAGTCCTGAAGCAAATCTATATCTTGTGATCTCATCTTGAAAGTCTCAACACATCCTATAAGAAAACAAATTCTCCTATCACACAAAGCCTCATAAAGCACTATTTCCATACTCGAATTATAGTTATTGTACATAAACTTTTCCAATGCTAACTGTTGAACCTACTATCCTTTAAACTCCATAACGCAGGCTCAGATCGTATCCTCAAGAACTTGAATAGTCCACTTAGATTGAGCATCTATCTACAGATGAAAAGTTTTACTCAAATCTACTCAAGTTCCCAACTCCTCCTGAAATATTACCAATTACGAAGTAAATACAGAACCATGGTCTTATATGATAGAAACTATAATACCCCAAATATGGTACCCTGAATGCTACATGGTGCTCATGATCCCAAAGGACCTTAAGCTAACCCATAATGATATTTGTACCTATATACTACATAAAATACATTATAATACGAAAATATGAACTGGAAGGCCATAAGGTTCAAAGATGAGACATAGTATCTGATAAAAATGTGACATGAAGGAGCGGTATGAAATACCCAAAACAACTTAAATAAGATATCTTAACATACTGCATTATGGAAAGCTTCTAAAACATTTCTATATAAATAAGGAGTTGATGGGATATATCCCCAACTAACAATAACTAATAAACTAATTACTGTGATAATAAAATAATGATCATGTCCTTGAAATATTAGCACTCACTGCTATCTCTGAAAGCTGAGACTGTAATCTACTTATGCTCTGGAGCTCATGTCTACAAACCTAAGGTATAAGACACCATAGCGCAAATATGTCAGTATTTTGAATGTACTGGTATGCATGTGAGGTAGGTTGAATGCATGGGGTTCATATGCATAAACAATAACAATAGCAGAGTAACTATCATAAGTGTGAAAATACATATATGAGACATTAAAACTGACACTGATATCGTGATTACATAATTACTAAATCTAAATACTTATAACATGAAATATTGATAACTGATAAAATGAGTGACTGTATCTAACAGTCCTGAATCTAATGAAACTAGCTGAGTCCTATACTGTATTTGAGTCTATAGTATCTAACAGTCCTAAAATCTACAGAACTATCTGAGCTATTTTACTGAGTCTGATACTGAAATTATGGGAGATGGTTATCTAACTAACATACCCCTAATATGCCATTATGGCTACGTTGGGGTCCAATCTATAACCCCAACTAGAATGGTGTCAATACCGTACCACCGATAAAGAGAAGCTGTGGGTGACCTTCGCCTGATAATGTCCCTTAAATGAGAATAGTGGGACCCTTATCTGACAGTGTTTACCTACCTCATCAACCCTCATTAGACAATGTTAATATCTTAATCTATGCTTGATACATTGTTATAGAATGCAAGAATGACTTCTAAGAATCACACCCTCATCTGACAGTGTGTGTTCCCATCCTTGGGTTCACTTGGTGCAAATTTCTTCACCCATCTGAATAGACTCTAAACATGATTAACTGAATTGAATTGGGTTGAGTTAAATAAGTTCTATTGACTAAAGAAATGGTACTGATATCAGATACTGACTAAAATTACTGAGTGTTTTCTTTAGTCATAAGAGTGAGTGAATTCTACTGAACATGTCTTGACTGAGGATATCTTAGAAACATGATACTGATTCTAGGCACACAACTATATTTTTTGGGTACAACTAACCCCAGGACTCGATAAAAAAAAACTGACAAAGCATCAATTTCTTGCGTACAAGATCTACATCAACAATACATAATCTAATAAGTTATGGATTTCATGAAGTACATGGTTATCATACTACCTAACATGGACGAGAATGTTGATAATCATATCATAAACTCATGTTCTAATATCATGGGAATTTCGACAACATATATATTTCACAATGATAGCATGGAGACAATTTAAACATAGGAGGATCACAAGCATGTCACATTCATTTTACGTTTTGAGCTATAAGGCATGATTTCTACTCCTTCAAGCATTTATCAAACACCTTGCATGCACAATTTGCAGCATAGGTGAAATCATCAAATTACATATCATAAGCAACTAAATTAATGGATTTTATCTTGCATTAACATAATAGCATAAAAAATACACAAGGACTCCAGTTTTGAAATCAATCAACATCAACAATATGATTACAATTAACACACAACATAAATACCATGATTTATAGATAAAACAAGGTTCTTGAGCTTCATGGATGGAAGGAATCCATGAATGAACATAAAGCATACCTTGGTTTTTAAATACACGAAGATTGATGGGGGAATTCTTAAATTTTGAATCTTTTATGAAAATCTCTAGGTTGTTCTTGAGAGATATTTGAGAGAAGACAGTGTATTTTGGATGAAAAGTGCCTGAATCATGTGTTTAAGGGCTTAAATTGGCATGAGAAATTGACACTTTTAACCCTGGATTTGTTTTGTAAATTTACTAAAAATTTTCTTAAATAGCGTTGTGTCACTGGAAGTTGACAATTGGGAAACTGAGGGATGGCACGACGAGGAGCCATCGCATTGCCCCTTCTTTTCAGACTTGGAACTTTGGCTCGATGCAGAGGAAATTACGCTAAGACAGTAGAAAAGGACAATTGTCATTTTAGCTTGTGGCGCGGCGTACCACTGACCAATATGGTGTTGTTTTATGATGGAAACATAAAATAGTCATAACTTCTTACCTGGTTATTAGATTTAGGTGAATTTATATTGATTGAAAGCTTATTGAATTTTCCACTTGAAAATCTAAAAAATATCACGTGTACAAAATTGGATTGATCTTTCAAAGAATGTTCCTAACATTTTTTAGATGATTTCAAGCTAGGAAAGGTATGAGGTATTACAATATCTCCTTTTTGAGAACATTCATCCTCGAATGAGACTAAGAGTGAGTAGAAGAACATAAAATGACATACATACAGAACATGGATAACTGGAACATGAATCATATCTAACATGAATCATATCTAACATGAATGACAACTGAATATATCATACTGAACATGCATATCTGATAGATGTGTAACTGATTAATTAATGAATGACTGAGTGTTCTGAGGAACTAAGTTGCTCACAACAATAATGCATGCCTGATGAATAATTATATAATGGAACTAATATATGAATGCATGGCTGAGTATGCAATGGCACTTGATAGTAAATTTATGATAAACTCTGAATATTAAACTGAGCAAGCTTAAGGAGAACTGTTACCTTGAGATTTATCTAAGTTGGCGGAGAAGAGGTGAGGTACTTGGTACGCATGTCTTCTTTTGCTTCCTAAGTAGCTCCCTTAACAGACAGATTTCTCCAAAGAACTTTAACTAAAGGGACTTCTTTATTCCTCATTCTACCAGTATGATAGTCCAGGAGTTCGACTGGAAACTCCTCATTAGAGAGACTGTTCTAAACATCAATGTTCTGAATACGGAGTACAACTACTAGGTCACCTATGCACTTCTTGAGCAAAGTGACATGGAATACTATATGAACTGAGGCTATATCTGAAGGCAATACGAGCTAATAAGCTACCTAGCTGAATCGACTGAGAATCTTAAATAGACCAATATATCCGGGACTGCATTTCCCTTTTTTGCTGAACCGCTTAACTCCATTCATGGGAGAAATCTTTAGGTAGACATTATCACCAATCTCGAACTCAAGATATTTTCTACGAACATGTGCATAAGACTTCTGTCGACTTTCAGTAGCCTGGAGTCTTTCTCTAATCAATTGGACTTTTTCTAAGGCATCGAATACTAAGTCAGGCCCTATGATTGAGGCCTCACTAACTTCAAACCAAACAATCAGAGATCTATATCTCCTACCATAGAGATTTTTGAATTGTTCCATCCAAATAGTGGAATAATAGCTATTGTTGTATGCAAACTTAATCAAAAGAAATTAGTCATCCTAACTACCCTTAAAATCAATTGTACATGCCCATAGCATATCTTCTAAAGTATGAATAGTCCTTTCTGCTTGACCATTTGTCTGAGGATAAAAGGCTATAATAAGATAAACTTGGGTACCAAGACCCTTTTGGAATGCTTTCTAGAAGTGAAAGGTTAACTGGGTACCTCTGTCTGAGATAATAGATAATGGAATGCCGTGTAATTTGACCAACTCCCTAATGTAGAGTCTGGCGTAATCCTCGGCTGAATAAGAGGTTTGAACGGGAAGAAAATAGGCTGATTTGGTCATCTTGTCTATAATGCCCCAAACTAAATCATGTTGATGATGAGTTCGACACAAACCCATCACGAAGTCCATGTTCACTTCTTCCCACTTCTAAGTATGAATAATGAGCTCCTACATAGGATCACTAGGCTTTTGATGCTCTATCTTAACCAGCTGACATGTAGAGCACTTAGCCACAAACTCTGCAACATCTCTCTTCATCCCACTCCACCAATAGACTTCATGCAAGTAACGATGTATCTTTGTGGCCCCTGGATGAATAGAGTAGCGCAAACCATGCACTTCTGCAAGAATTTGCTACCTTAAGTCATCTACACCTGGAACACAAAGACGAACTTGACAACGCAAAAAAACATCTCCCCCTTGGGAGAAAACCTCTACTTTTTGATCCTGAACTGACTTTTTCAACTTAAAAAGACTGTGATCCCTATCTTAATTTTCTTAAACCTGGAAAACTAGAGATGATTTTGAACTACTTTGAACCCAAATATGACCCTCATCTGTATCGACTTAGCAAACACCTAGTCTGGAAAGATGATGTACTTTCTCAGCTAACTTCTTCTTACTGTCATCCACAAGAGCAAACTATCGATAGATAGTCTACTGAGAGTGTCGACCACTATATTGGCCTTGTCCGGATGATAGATGACGCTCATGTCATAATCTTTCAAGAGCTCTAACCACTTTCTCTAACAAAGATTGAGATCTTTCTGAGAAAAGATATACCAAAGACTTATTATCTGTGAAGACATCTACATGAACTCAGTAGAGATAATTTCTCCAAATCTTCAAGGCAAAGACTACGACTGCTAATTCAAGATCATGAGTAGGATAATTCTTCTTATGGGGTTTAAGCTGTCTGGAGGCAAAGGATATGACCTTACCATGCTTCATGAGGACAAAACCTAAACCCACTCTGGATGAATCACAATACACTACGAACCCATCTGGACTATCTGGTAGAGCTAAAACAGGAGTTAAGGTGAGTCGAGTCTTCAACTCCTGAAAACTCTTCTTACAAGGATCTGACCACAGAAACTTGATTTTCTTCTGAGTCAATCCGGACATAGGAGATGCAATAGAAGAAAATCCCTCAACAAACCATCTGTAATAGCCAACCAAACCCAAGAAACTCTTGATATCTGATGGAGAGACAGGCCTGGGCCAGTTTCTTACCGCTTTGGTCTTTTAAGGATCTACTCTAATGCCATCACTCGAAATGATATAACAAAGGAATGCTACTAACATTAGCCAAAATTTGCACTTACTGAATTTGCCGAATAATTGATGATTTATGAGAGTCTAAAGTACTATTCTGAGATGGTCAGTATGATCTCGATCACTACAGGAATAGACTAGAATATTATGTATGAAGACTATAATGAACATGTCTAAGTACTATTTGAACATGCGGTTCATCCAGTCCATGAAAGCTGCAGGGGCATTAGTAAGACCAAATGGCATGACTAGGAATTCGAAGTGACCATACCGAGTACGAAAAGCTATTTTTAGAATTCACATTCTCTGACTATGATCTGATGATAGCTGGATCTGAGGTCTATTTTTGACAGATAGCTAGAACCCTGAAGTTGGTCAAACAAGTCATTGATTTTGGGAAGAGGATACTTATTCTTGACCATGAACTTATTAAGTTGGCGGTAGTCTATACATATTCTGAGAGAACCATCTTTCTTGCACAAGAATAATATTGGCGCACCCTATGGGGAAATATTTGGCCTAATAAATCCCTTATCTAGGAGATCCTTCAACTATTCTTTCAATTCTCTGAATTCTGATGGTGCCATTTGGTATGGAATAATAGAGATAGGCTGAGTATCTTGAAGAAGATCAATGCCAAAGTCTATTTCCCTTTTAGGAGGCATTCTTGGAAGATCTTCGGGAAAGACTTTTGAATATTTATTCATAACTGGAAAGGATTCAAGACTGGGAGTTTCAGAACTAGAATCATTATCATGAACAAGATGATAGACACATCCCTTAGATATCATTTTCCTTGCCTAAAGGTAGGAAACAAGCTGACCCCTAAAAGCGGATAAACTACCCTTCCACTCAAGGAAGGGTTTATTTGGGAACTGAAGCTAGACTATCCTATTTCTATAGTTGACGAAGGCATAGTAGGAATGAAGCCAATCCATGCTGAGAATGATGTTAAACTCAGTCATCTCTAATTCAACTAGATCTGTTAAAGTGACTTTTTAAAATATCATAACCAGGCAGTTTTTGTATACTCGTCGGGCTATGATGTTTTTACCCACTGGGGTAGAGACAGAAAAGGGCTCTGCTAGAATTTTGGGACTTACTCCGAAATCAACTTCTATATCAGGAGTAATAAAAGACAAGGAAACACCTAGATCTAGGAAAGCATAAACATTCACATCAAAGATCTATAACATACCAGTAACCAGATTAGGAGAATTTCCCTGATATTGCTGGGACAAGAGAGCAAAGAGTCTGTTTTGCGTTGCCCACTAGTAGAACTTGTGGTGGCACCCAGCTCATTTGGGTGATCGAACTGAGATAAGTAGCGGAGATGACTCTAATAAACTACGTGAGGGCAGTCTCTGACTCTGTGGCCTATCTTGACACAACAGAAATAGACATCGCTGCTAGCTCAGCACACACCCTTGTGGTTTTTACCACAAGTCTGACAAAAGGGATTAGTTCAGGAATCGCTAACATATCCCTGAGACTTAGAGCCTGGCGCTCTATCTTTGTTACCCTCTCCAAACTTAGAAACTGGAGTACTGGCTGAAGAAGGAGCTGGAACTGATTACTTAGGACAAAACTAAGAAGGGTTTCCTCTTGCTGATTTGGGCTGAACAAAGTTAAAACTACCTATCCTTGCTCTCTTATTCCAACTCTTCCTCATCTTAATTTTTTGCCCCTCTATCTGCTGAGCATGAGTCATGAGCCTAGCTAAAGTCATGTCACTATTCAACATGGCAGATCTGCACTTATTAACTACGCTATCATTCACCCCTGAAATGAACTTACTTATTTAAGCCCTGCTATTTGCAACCACGTGAGGGGAAAATCTGGCTAATTGAGTAAACTTAAGAGAATACTCTTTCACCATCATGTTGCTTGCCTGAGGTTGATGAATTCTAAAACCTTAGCTTCTCTAGGCTCTAGGGGAAAGAATCTATCAAGGAAATCAGAACTAAACTCCTCCCACTCAACATGCCCTGCATTATCTAGCCTTTCAGACTTCCACTGTTTAAACCAAGTGTGAGCAACATCCTACAACTTATATTTATCTAGCTCAGCACTCTCACTAGAAGTAAACCCCATTATGTCTATAACCTTTTGCAGCTGATCTAGGAATTCCTGAGGGTCCTCATCTAATTTAGACCCGAGAAAGGATGGACGATTCATTCGGGTGAAATCCCAAGTCCTGGCTACAGCTGAATTAGCCATTGGATTGGCCGGAATAATAGCTGGTCGTTTATTCTAAGTAGCAATTGGGTTAGCAAGAGTAGTGAATGTAGCTCGAAACTCTGCATGAAAAACATGTTCGCCCAAAGTTTCTTCGGACTGAGGGGCTGACTGATTCTCGTTCTTTATTTTAGGAGGCATGTTCTATAGAATAAAGGGTGAAACAGATTAGACTGATAAATTGAGTTGAAATTATGCTCACTCGCATGAATACTGAAAGAGGGTAAACTATTCCTAAAACATCTTATAGCCTCTTGTACATAAATGTGGTGTGCAACACACTCATGTACAAAACGCTACTAGATGAGACTTTCAGACTTTCTAGGACTCTATTGATCCTTCGGCTATGATACCAAGTTTGTAACGCCCCAAATATGCTACTTGAAATGCTACACAGTGCTCATGACCCCGAAGGACCATAAGCTAACCCATAACTGATATCTATACCTGTATACTGCATAATATACTTTATAATGTGGAAACATAAAATGAAAGGCCATAAGGTTTAAAACTAAGACATAGTATTTGATAAATATGTAACATCAGAGAGGGGTATGAAATACCCAAAACAACTTAAATAAGTTATCTAAATATACTGTAGTTTGGAAAGCCTCTAAAATGTGACTGTTGAATAAGGAGCTGATGGGACATATCCCCAACTAACTCCAACTAATAATCAATTACTACGATAATAAAATGATGATCATGTCCTCGAAAGATGAGGACTCACTGCTAACTCTGACAGCTGAGACTGGAATCTACTAATGCTCTGGAGCTCGTGTCTCTAAACCTATATTATAAGACATCACAGCACAAATACATCAACACTTTAAATATACTGGTGTGCATGTGAGGTAGGCTGACTGGATGGGGTTCATATGCATGAACAATAATAATAGTACATAGACTATCATGAGCATGAGAATACATGCATGAGACATAATAACTGACACTGATACCGTGATAACATGATTACTAAATTGGAATATTGATAACATGACATACTGATAACCGATATAACTGATAACACGAGTGATTCAGTCCTGAATCTAATGGAACTAGCTGAGTCACGTACTGTATCCGAGTTGACTGTATCTGATAGTCTTGAAATCTAAAGAACAATTTGAGTTCTTTTACTAAGACTGAGACTGAAACTATGGGAGATAGTTATCTAACTAACATGCCCCTAATACGCCATTTTGGCTAAGTTAGGGTCCAATCTATAACCCCAATCAGAAGGGTGTCAATAATGCATCACTGGTTAAGACAAGCAATGGGTGACCCTCGTCTGATAGTGTCCCCTAAACAAGAATGGTAGAACCCTCATCTGACAGTGTTTACCTACCTCATCAACCCTCATTGGACAGTGTTGATGTATCAACCTATGCTGGCTACATAGTTCTGGAATGCAAGGACGACTTCTAAGAATCACACCCTCATCTAAGAGTGTGTGCTCCCATCCTTGGGTTCACTAGGTGCTAATTTCTACTCCCATCTAAATAGACTCTAAATAGGATTAACTGAACTGAACTGGGATGAGTTAAATGAGATTTGTTGACTGCCAGAATGCACCTGATATATGAAACTGACTAAAATTACTGAGATTACTGTGTTTTCCTGTGTCATGAGATTGACTGAATTCTACTTAACATGGCTTGACTGAGGATATCTTTGAGACATGACACTAATTCTAGGTACACAACTATATTTTTCGGTTACAAGTATTCCCAGTAGCCGATAGAAGAAAATAGACACAGCATGACTTTCTTGCGTATAAAATCCATATCAATAATACATAATATAATAAGTTGTGGATTTCACGAAGTACATGGTTATCATACTACCTAACATGGATAAGAATGCTGATAATCATATCATAATCTCACGTTCTAATATCACGGGCATTACGACAGCATATATATTTCACAATGGTAGCATGGAGACCATTCAAACATAGGTGGATGACAAACATGTCACATTTAGTTTATGTTTTGAGCTATAAGGCATAATTTCTAATCCTTCAAGCATTTTATCAAACACCTTGGATGCACAATTTAGAGCATAGGTGAAATAATCAAATTACACATCATAAGCAACTAAATTCATGGATTTTATCTTGCATATTAACATAATATCATCAAAAACACACAAGGACTCTAGGTTTGAAATCAATCAATGTCAACAACATGATTACAATTATTCCACAACATAAATACCATAATTTATAGATAAAACAAGGTTCTTAAGCTTCATGGTTGGAAGGAATCCATGAATGAACGAAATATATACCTTGGTTCATAAATACACAAAGATTGACGGAGGAAATTCTTGAATTCTGAATCTTCTATGAAAAGCCCTAGTTCTTGAGAGGTATTTGAGAGAAAAGAGTGTATTTTGAGTGATAAGTGACTGAATCACATGTTAAAGGGCTTAAATAGGGGTGGGAAATTGACCCTTTTAACCCTGATTTGTCTTGTAATTTTAGTAAGAATTGTCTGAATTGGACCCCTGGCTCGACGCGCATCCATCGCATTGCCCCTTCTTTCACAACCTAGAACTTTGGCTCAACGTGGAGGAAATTGCATTAAGACACTGGAAAAGGACAATTGCCATTTTATCATTTGGCACGGTGCATAAGTGACCAATATGTCATTGTTTTATAACTGAAACTTGAAATAGTCATAACTTCTTACCTGGTTATCGATTAAGGCAAATTTTATATCAATGGAAAGCTTATTGAATTTCCAATATGACACAAAGTGAAAATCTTAAAAATACCATGTGTACAAAAGTGGATTCATCTTTCAAAAGAATTTTCTAACATTTTTTAGACGATTTCAAGCTAGGAAAAGGTATGGGGTGTTACAGAAACAAACACCCCATCCAAAGAACTATCTTCCAAACATAAATTTGGGCTAATATCTTATCACTAAAGGTCATCTGAATAGGAATCAAAAATGCCAAATTGTTCAAATGATCCATAATAACGCAAATACCATTATGACCACGGGAAGTACAAGGCAAACCACTAGTAAAGTCTATAGTAATCCATTCCCATTTTATTCGAGAATGGGCCATCTCTGAATGTATTCACCTGGACGCTAATGCTCATCTAAACCTTCTGTCAAAATTATGAAGGAGCCACAAAGTCTACCACATTTCTCTCCCTCTCATCCCATCAGTAGTGCTGCCAGAAATCTGTATACATCTTGGTTATACCAAGATGAATGAAATATCTAGAGCTGTGAGCCTCTTCAAGAATCGACTAAATCAATTCATTAAGTCGGGGAACACAAATACGACTCTACAACCTCAAAATACCCTCAAAATCAATGATGTACCTCTTAGACTCACCACTCATCACCTTGTCACTAGAAAACTAAGCGTGCTATCCTCATACTAACTATCATGAATCTGCCCAAACAAGGATTAATTTGACTCAACAAAAGCCAAAATCCTTCTAGGATAAAAAATATCAAGGAGAACCATCAAATTTCCAATGAAGTAAATGTCTCATGCCAATGGCCTCTGAGATACTGATATGCACGTCAAGTACCCATACTTAATACCTTGAGACTCAACACATCATCTACCATATTTGCCTTACCCGGATAATCCAAGTTGGAAATATCAACTTATGATTGCGAGCATTATGCTCTCGTTGGGTCATAAAATGCTTAAGGCTGCGAAGATCTTTGAAAATCTCACAATCTGCACCATTCAATTAATTCCTCAAAAACTTGAGCAGAAAAACTACTGCTGCCAAGTCCAAATCTTGATTGAGGTAGTTGTGCTGAAGCACCTTAAGCTATAAGCATTAGCAATAACATAGCCCTGCTGCATGAAAATACAATAAACACCAACATAGAAGCATCCTAAAACATAGTAAATCCCTCAACCTCAAAAGGAAGATCTAACACTAGAGCTGAATTAAGAAAATGCTTGAGCCTTCAAAGCCTCAACTAACACCATTCAGACTATTGAAATCGAACATCCTTTTGAGTCAATCAAGTCATAGGGATTGAAATAGTAGCAAAGCTCTCAATAATACACGTGTAATAAGCATCCAATCCAATGAAACTGCGAAGGTTGGTCGGAGATGTAGGTCTAGCCCAATCATGAATCACCAAATTTTAGTCGAGTATACCATAATACTTGCTTTAGAGACCACATATCCATGAAACAACACTGACTCGAGACAAAACTCACATTTAGAGAACTTTACAAAAAGTACATGGTCTCTCAAATTCTGGAGCACAATCCTCAAGTGTTGTGAATGCTCCTCACTACTTCTTGAATACACAAGGATGTCATCTACGAATACAATATTGAAAGAGTCTAAATAATGTCTCAAAATTGGTTTCATCAAATCCATAAATGTCACTACGACATTAGTCAACTTAAAAGATATCACAAAAAGCTCTTAATGACTATAGCGGGTCCTAAAATCTATCTTCGAGATATCCTCATCTCAAATCCTCAAATAATGATAACTGGACCTCAGATATATCTTAAAAAACATGGTGGCGCCCTTAAGCTGGTGGAACAAATAATCAATGCAAGGCATTGTATAACGGTTCTTTACCATCACATTTCTAAGATACCTATAATTAACACATATATGCATCGAACTATCTTTCTCCTTTAAAAACATAATAGGAGCTACCTAAGGGGATATACTCGATCTAATAAAACTTTTACCAATAAGACCTTGAAGCTAAGAATTCAAATTCTTAATCTCAGGAAGAGTCATATGCTATGGTGCCATAGAAATAGGTCGGCTATCAGGCTTAAGGTCAATAGCAAACTCAACCTCATGGTTCGGGGAAATATCGGTAAGTCAGTAGGAAACACATCAGAAAACTCACAGATAATTAGAACAAAGTCAAGCAACGAGCTCTCTACAAGAGTAGCACATACATAAGCGAGATAAGACTCGCAACACCTTCATATAAGTCTCTTCGCACAAATATAAGAAATAATCTTTGTCCGCTCGGAGCTAATCGCTCCCTGGCACACAGCTGGAGGTACATCGAGCATGGCTAAGGTAATGGTCTTTGTAATACAATCAATGATCGCTTAATAGTGGGATAACTAGTCCATGCCCAGAATCACATCAAAATCCAACATATCAAGAATAATAAGACCAACATAAGTATAAAAATCACTAAATTTCATAACACATAATCTAAATACTTGATCCACTTCTAAAGAATCATCCATGGGAGTAAATACTCATAATTTCATTGATAATAAATCACTAGTAAAGACTATATGTGTTGCATAATAATCAGATATATAAGAATAAGTGGATCCGAGATCAAATAGAGCAAGAGCTGACTTGCGGCACACAAAAATCTTAACTATTACAACAGCATCCGAACTCTTAACATTGGGCCTAGCAAGTATTGCATACAATAAAACAAGCCTAACACTTGGCTTGGCACCTGGCTAACCTCTTGTCCTACCATTGTGAGTACCACCTCGAGCACCCTGGTAACCACTTCTGCGACCTCACAAACTAGCTCTACCTGAGGGATAGACTGGCCTTAAAGAAGTAGCATCGTAGGCAAAAACAACCTTTACCCCACAACTAGGGAAATCATTTGAGAACTAATTAAGAAGCCTACAAGTAAATCAAGAGTCACTAGCAGATCAAGAATTCACAAATCATGTTGAATTGGAGTAACCACAAAATATTGGGCAGCCTGCCAACGAACCTCTCAAAGACTGATCACTGCCTTTTCTAAAGCGACCACTAGTACTAAACTAACCGCAGTTAGTAGATTGTAGAGTAGCCTGAATAGCTGAATAGGTAGACTAGTCTAACTCTGAGGCTGTAAAAATGGATGTGAAGGATGCCTAACCTGAGAACTACCAAATCTAAATCGAGAACTACTATGTCTCCTACAAAATCTACCCTGATACTTAGGCTTGTTATAATGACCTCATGATGCATATCCTCCATTTGTCTGGAATGATCAAAACATCAACAAAAGTCCTACCCATAGAAACTAGATTCTGAGTAGCCATCCAAAATAAAAGTCTAAATCATTTCACAATGCAATAAACTCTCTCATACTCAATATCAAAGATAGAAGTCTTATGCCTCTCTAATACATGAAAATCGACCTCATACTAGTGACTCCTATAGAACCCTTCTATAGTCTAGTAAATTGATCTCTCAATCGATCCCTAAGGTTCCACGACATATACTTTTCTAAGAACATCTAGCATAACTGAGTGAAAGATAGAGGAGAAAATCTAACTAGCCTAGAACTCATAAAACCTCTCCAACAGTATTGAGCTAACAAATCAAACTGAAATGTTGTGTAATCCACACCAAGAGTCTCAATAAGCCCTAACCCATGAAGATGAAGAATATCCTTATAAGTAGTCAGAATCCTAAATGCATCCTCTCCGAGAGCACCAAAAAACCTTGGCAAAGCGAACCTGAAGAACCTACCAAGCATCTTCTACTCCTCAACAGACATAGTAGGCTCGATCACAACTGGTTGAGTGACTATTAGCCGAATAACCTCTGACATAGAAGGAATCTCAACTCCACGAGCTATAACTGTAGGCTTCACTCCCATCCAGTAGTTTGCATATCAACAACAATACCCACTAGCCAAACCAAGGCTTCTTTAAGCAAAGAAGATGGAATAAAACCTGCTGGAGTCTGGGTTGGTCCTTGGCCTACTGCTGGCTATGGTAGAGATATCACTGGATTAGGTACAAGAATGGGGTCTTTGGGGGGCCCATCCTGATCTTTAACTAGGGATGCATCGTGAGGCTTGATGTTGGACCGTCATAAGGCATAGCTAAAGCACGAGTCTTAGGTATCTACAAAAGAGTAAAGTCAAGAAGATATCCTACGAGCCAACTCAAACTCTTAGCATGATAAAAGTAAAAGAAGTAAAGGACTCCTATGAATGTCCCATATACTCTTGAATATAGGAAACAACATCAATGTTTTGATCCGTAGAACTTTATTAGACACTTGCTCTTGTACCATCAATACCGGTGAATCCTAGACTTTGAGACCAATTTGTCATAACCCAATACATGAGTTGTGATGGTACCTATTAAGACATAACAGTAGGTAAGCCAACACAATAAAATGAAGCTAAGGTAGTGGGTTACTTTTGTACAATTACACGACAAGGACCACAATCGATAAACACAATCATAAACAATAATGTTCCACAATAGACAATATACTACACTACAAATTTCCCTGACCTGGTAATATCAGTAAAGGAGCATCTAAGCTTGACTGTAGGAAATACAACTCAAAGTTTAAATAGCCCTATACATTTTTGTAGAATACAAAAGACTAAGTAAGGAAAGGACGAAAAAGGGCAACTCAAAAATCCAAGAGCTCACCCTATCTTTGAAAGATCAACACAGCACGATCCTAACTTAATGGCGGCAGCTAGTACTTGGGTCTTGACCAAAAGGGTACAAAAGTGTAGTATGAGTACAAAACTAATAGGTATTTAGTAGGCATCATTGGCCGACTGAGCTAAATTATAATATAAAGGCGATATAAAGTAAGACAATATATATAAGTCAAGGTACAAAATCGAACCTGAATATTCTTCATCGTCACTGTACAAGTAACTAATCAACTAGAAAAATAATACATCTCATATTTATACATACCACATCAATCCTATAAAATAAATAGTCGATTCGAAAGCATAAAGCAATATATATACAATTATAATGCATAATTAACCAAGTTCAACAAGCATAGAACCATTAGAGTATAAAGTGAAAAACTTACCACGGTATCCCATACCACCGGTAAGTACAACAAAAAGAACATAAAGGGAAGAACTCATCATGGTGTCCTATGCCATAGGAGAGTGCATCATTACATCAATCATCATTGTATCCAAATAAATATATAACCAACTTACATTCATCCATGGTTTCTAAATTTCCCAACAATGACCAATCACACTGATCGATAATCATCACACAATTTTTGCAATTGCATTAACATGTACCAAAGTAATCATAAACATAGTCATATATCCATTTATACATATAAGGTATCAAGAC
Organism: Capsicum annuum; assembly: GCF_002878395.1. Lineage (NCBI taxonomy): Eukaryota > Viridiplantae > Streptophyta > Magnoliopsida > Solanales > Solanaceae > Capsicum > Capsicum annuum. The sequence goes on along the minus strand of NC_061121.1, from coordinate 127,292,285 downwards.
ACCGTACTAGTCATTATTAACTAACCATCACTGATTATTAAACGACTAGTTTTCTAGTCCTCATACACCATCAAATAATTACCTTAAACAATTCAATTATATACTCCTCTTTTATGAAGTAGCATCTAATTATTATTCACTAAACAAGCAACATTTACATTTGGTCAAGAAGCACAACTAAAGCATAGTTATAATTTAAAGAAGGCTTAGCCCTACTCACCATAGGTGCACTAGTCATCACATAGGAAGGCGATTATTTATTCTCAAACACACTTATCTATATATTAACTGACACCTCTTACAGTTACCACCATAAATCTCTAAGGCAAAGTTTAAACGACAACGACATTACATACTAGACATCAATATCACTAATTATGAATAATGCTAAGTCTGTTATCATCATTAGCCATTTTAAAACCATAATTATTATTTACCACAACTTAACTACAAAAGGTCCACCAACTAGTATTCTTTTTTTCTAGCCATAAATTAATATAATCACTTCATATAGAAAACTTGTTATCACATAACCCATTTTATTTGGTGAAATCCTATAATTTATCCATTTCTTAGAGCCAAATATATCCACTAGTTGACTCCTTAGTTCTACACGTTGTTATTCTTACCAACTAGTCTTAACTTAATATTCAACATATTTTCTTTCTATTGACTAATTAGAATTAACAATAGCTATGCCACAGAATAAAAGATTAATGGTAAGGATTATAAACAACTTTCCAATGAAAACATCACATCCATAATGCACATACAGGCTTAATTATATAAGCGCATAACCACACATATACCTATATATATATACATACCATACATAACAACATCATAACATCAATATACCCTCTGAATTCTCTAGGTATCATCATAACATCCATACCTCTTTCAGGTTCAATAGGCATTATTATATCATCGATGTATCCACTTGTTGTGTAGTGAATTATAATATCATCACTCCAATCTCCGAATGTACAATACATCATTATATCATAATATATCCTTCGAATGTACCAAGCGTTATAATATCATTAATATATCCTCCGAATGTACCAGACACATAATATCATCAATATATTCTCTGGATGTACCAAGCATTATAATATCATCAATATATCCTCCAGATGTACCGAGCATCATAATTTCATCAATATTTACCATAGCATCAATATTCATCGAAGCAACAATATATATGTGTACAGCCAAATCAATACGAACTACAAGCCCTACAAACAAAAGAGTGTAAGAAAAGCAAGGGAAGCCATAGCATAGAACACCTACTATTTATCATCAATACTTTATAATAGTAAGTACATGAACCCACATATTCATATGGTATGAACACTCAATACTTTACTGGTTTTACATGATCATTAGAATGGTCAACCACAAGCCATAGCCATACTTTTTAGAATCTCTCTTATTAGGCATGATTAAAAAACTAGCTAAAAGGGGTTCTTTGTCACAAATGTAAGTTTAGTCACTAGGTTTGAGCATAATATGAGTAATGGTATGACTCAAGTTCACATAGTAAGCTAGCCAAAGATAAGTGCTAGCATAGCCATAGGTTCAACTTGCAAAACTTTCCAATTCTGTCCATGTAATGACAATAAGATATTCAATCATGATTGCACATTATTTCCAAAGTTGACATAAGGTATAACCTACATATCGAGTTTAGTCACCATATGACCAAAGAATATTGTCAATATTTTTCAAGTACCTAGGTCACTAATGAAGTTAAGTTGTTCAAGCTTATGGTAGGTCAAGTTTCGCTACTAATATCCAAAATTTTTTTCTTCAAGCCTATCTTCTACCAAAATTTAACTAAGTTATCCAAATCATATCGAAAAGTTTTATCAATCCACACTAGTTCAATAGGGCAAGTCTTCCTCACGTATTACTCTAAAATGAATAGCATATCTAAGGCTAATTTCACAACTAGGCATGTCTTAAGTAAACATACCCTTAAGATTGGTGATCAAGGTCACTCTCTTCTAACTAGAACAACTAGAGCATTCTAATTCTATTCTTAAGAGAACAAGTAAAACTAAGCAATGTTCTAGACTAGGGGTCAATTATCATACTTTACGCATTCAAAAGGTTAAGTGATTCAATTATTTCCAAACTCTACCATCTACCATTTCAACACCTAAGATCCCGCCCAATCTTATCAAGATAATATAATTATTCTACAATAAAGCTCAATGAAAGTACAAGTAAGCCTAACCTACCTTCAATAGAAATAGCTCACAAACCCACAATCTACATTTTCCCTTTCCTCGAAGCTTCGTCAGTGAGCCATGATACAAAACATAGTATATACATTATTATGAGAATAAAACACTCATGTTGCGCCATTGTTCTTATGATCTAAAATGACACCAAAAATCCTTAAGTCAAACAAGTTCCCATGACCAATCCAATGCTCAAATACCAGGAATTATAACCCTCAAGAAATTGGTGTGAAAAACATATTTGGGGCTAAAATCAAGCCCCGAAACATTTGGGTTTTTAGGTCTCATAATCGGATAATAAATACAAAATTTGAGGAATATTACCTTAGATGTGATGCAAATCATGAATATGCAGTTTGTTTAAGCTCCTAATAAACACCAAGGAATCACTTTAAGGACTACTTCCACAATTACGATTTTAATGACTTAAGAAAGTGGGGAAATGGCAAAATATAGACCAACAAGAGATTTTGAATGACCTTTCCCAACCCCTTAGCTATGGTGATCATGCACACATCCGTGCCACAATTACGACAGTCATGATCTCACCAAGGCCCCTGTGATTGTGGTTACTCAGTTGCATCTGATCACAACTGGAATTTGGAATAAATTACATGTTATGGCTAATGCCGTGAGATTCATCTAAACTATAATATAAAGAAATTATATATGAAACCATACCAAATTCGATGTTCTGGATGCATTGGCAAAGTCAGATATTCCCACCGAAATCGTTTTACTAAATTTATACTCAATGGCTATTTGGAAAAAAAGAAGACTTCTAAAAGGGGATATGGTTCAAAAAAAAATAAAACAACTGCAGTAACTGATATCGCCGAAGCACACACGCAAGTATACGTGGTCTACCAAGTAATATTGTGGCATTCAATAAAGTCAAGTTATGGATATCACAGAGACAAGATTGGCAATGATTTGATTTTAATTCATAATTTAGATTCACTTGATGCAAGAGTAACCAAAAGAGAGAATGGAGTTTGTAAATTACAAGTAAAGTAAATAATACGTAAAGTAAAGATTTAATAACAATCAATTGGAGAAAACTCATGGTTGAAGCACTATGAACAATAATATTATTCTAATGGATTTTATTCATTCACTTGCTTATCTTAGTTGTTGATTCGTAGGGTTAATTGTGCGATTCTGGTCTCCCAACCTCTAATTTTTTACCTAATTTGAACTCACACCTACATTGTTGAATGGGGATGTAATAATTTACTTAAGTTCTTAAAAACTATCATCCTACATATGAATCAAGTAAGGTATCTAAGTACATCCCCGTCGTAGATACTAAGTGAAGTTTCTTATTTTATGAGGAATCAAGAACCATACTGTACTTATTCCCATGTCCTATTGCCCTATTCCCTCTCCCGAGTTCACATAGTTGACAATGGATGTATTCTAAGGTTGCAAATCCTTAAAATAGTTAAAAAGATAATAAATAAACAACCAATATTGATAAGCAAAGAAAACAAACTTAATCCATAGCATTAATAATCATGTTCTTGGCTTCAACCTTGAAAAAGGGCATTTAGCCATACAAAGTCATAATAGTAATCTCAAAAAAGTAATTAACAACTAAAAATAAGAATGAACAAAATAAAATAATAAAAAAACAAATAAAGAAGTTGTAGCAGCCCTTTGCTCTTAAAAATATGCTAAAAGATGTGTAAAAACGTGATACAATATGTATTTATTATGTAGGAGCAAGCCCTTTCTGTGTTGGACAAGAAAACCTTCAGTTATTGATCCCCGGACTATGTATGGCGGTGCCAAAATATCACCCTACCTCTCTTGAATTTGTTCTCACAAATTTTTCTAAGGCATAGGGAGTATAGAAATTAGTCTGCATCGCGGGCTAATCTCTTGCAGGACCAACACGCGCCACATAGTTACAATTTCAAGCTTCTTTTGATTTCATTAGTTATTTACATATGTTTGTTGGCCACTCCTACAGACCTCGCACACCCAAGATATTCAAGTGGTCCAAAATTGCATCAATCTACATATTGTTACTTCTTTGAGCCATTCTGAGCCTTTTTGAGTTGTTCCCACTTGATTTAAAGCTTGTATATCCTTCATATACCATCATAATCCATTATAAAATCATCCTATAACATTAAACACAATAATTTAAAGATCAAAATTACACAACAAACTAGAAATACGAGCTAAGCATAGGCTAATTTAACTTTGATATTTAACTCATTGTTTTGGGCCTTGGCTTGATCTAATTGACCCTTGACAATTATCAAAAAAATGTTTCACATATATATACATAATAAAAACCTTATAAAATCATTAAAATCATTAGAACCCTATACAATAGACTAGATAAGCACCTTGCTCAAGCTAGTACACTACTTTTTTTGGGTTGAACTCTAAATGAATCTTTTGGGTCAAAACTCGTTTGAAACTTGCTTTGATCATCTTAAACACGTGCTTTCACACTAAGATACACATTTATATCATTATCCACCCATATATCACATGAATCATCCTCAAAAAGGCCTAAAAAGGCTAGTATAATGAAACTAGAATGCATAAGTAAACCCAACATCACCACCCCACACATAAAGCCTTGTTCTTCCTCAAATAACTATTTACTATAAACCTCCTGAGGCGGAGATTGTACACTTCTACTTTATGCAAGAAACTCAAGCTAGTACTACAATGACTACATGGAATGCAAGATACTATACTAAGAATGTTACAAACACAATTGAAGGCTTATGAATACTACTCCAAAACATCCTAGCCTCAAGAATTTACTCAACAAGTTGGCAAACTCATGCACGTCATTCAATCAAAGACATCATACAAATCACCCATATTCATTAAACATGTTCCCTCACAACAATAGAGTTACCCATAATCACTCACAATTAAATAATTTAGAACATGATGGGTACAAGAATCAAATTATGCAACTCTCAAAAAGAATTCACAAGTTACACACAATGAGACATATGTTTTCCCATAGTGTAATGCTCTACTAATAGTCGAAGGCAAAGATTAAGATCAATTAGGACTTTTTCGGGCTGTAATGTAGGCTAAGAGATGAGTAGGAACAATTTGGGAATAGTGACTAAACTCTCTAATCACTTTAATGCACTACATTATACATTTAAAATCACTCTCCAACAACCAAACAACACTTATTCATTCATCCATACCTTTTGTTTTTGCCCCATCACTTTTAATCATTTTTACAAACACTTGGTAGGCATATTTTTTATTCCTTTAAGATTCAATTTTTCTCATTCTCTACAAGGATGATAATATTTCTAACACCATTTATTTTAATCCCAACCACCACACATCAATTATAAACACAAATAACTATTACCTTGGGCATCAATTTCACCTTTTTCTTCTTTAATTTCTCAAACTCCTTTTTCAATTATTTCTTTTTTTTCATTAAAGCTCTTAGTAGCTTTTTAGATCAAATTATGGTCTATTAAAAAAGAGGATTATGCTATATATGTAGCTTCCAAAGAAAATCCTAATGGCTCAATGGGGGTTAACTAGGATAATTCACAAGGGTAGGCAAAAGAAAGTATAAAATAAGTCTATCAAAGAAATTCCTAAATCATCTCCTAAACTCTCACTCTTTATTTCTCTTTACACATACACTAGAAAAGTTCTAGACATCACATGAAACAAGGAATATAACAATATCTCACACTCACATGGCATATGCTCAACTCATTAGGATCATCATAGAGCCTCAACCAAATAATAGAATAAATTCAAAATTAAGATAATAAGTACAACAATCAGAAACATGAGCCTAAGAGTCTAAAAAGTAGCAATTCATTCAATCAACATACTTTTACCAACAAAACCACTTGTATTATGTAATAAAAAATAGCACCAATAAGAATATCTCACTTATTCCTAACCTAAAAAATTTTAATTGAGCAAAAATTTGAGAATTTTCCTACCCCACACTCAGACTTTCGATCAACATATGACAACCAAAAACAAAAACTATGTAAAATAAAAACAAAAAACTGAAATGAAAACATACCTTGACTTGGTTTGCCTCCCAAGAATTGCCTAATTCAGTGTCGCAGCACAACCCACATCAACTCAACCATATTTCTTCTCCTTATTACTCCTTTTTGAGAGCCATTTTTAATTTATTTTAGACGTCTTTACCTTTCAACATGTTCAGAATCGGTAGTCTTATCTTAGGTTACTCAATCAGGTAGTCGGAAGAGGTCTTTGGTAGATTAAATACCTTACACACACTACTTTCAAGAACATTGATCATGAATAAATCTTTACATAAGGGGCTTTCAATGGGTGTTTTATAAACATCAAATACCAACTCTTTATTATCTGCCCTCACCTTGGGCGTGGTTTCTGTAAGATGAATCAAAGCCTCCCCGGTTGCTCAAAATGGATGCCCCAAAAAAAATAGTACATTTTCCTCTACCATAAAATCAAGAACAAAAAAGTCAGGAAGAATAACAAATTTACCAACCTTTATAAGGACATCCTCAATGATTCCTTCTAGATATGACAATGAACCGTCTACTAGCTGCAAAACCACGGTGGTCAATTTAGGCTTTCCTAAGCCTAATTTTTCAAACATATATAGGGGCATCAAATTAATACTTTCCCCAAAATCACTTAACGTATGAACCTCTTTACTCCCAATTTGAATGGGAATAAGAAACTTCCACTGATCTTTCAATTTCTTGGAGATCTTTTGTGTCATCACAATACTACACTCTTCAGTGAGTGTTATTGCTCCCACATCTTGCAATTTCACCTTCTTCGCTACCATATTCTTCGAGTTCTTTTCATACTAGGCATACCCTGCAAAATATCTAAAAGAGGTAAATTAATATGAACATTAGTTCTCCTGGCTCGATCACTATTACATTATGGATCTTTTATTTACATATTCATACCTTATTAGACCTAGGAGCTTCTCTGTCTTGTTTAACTCCTTGCATAGAAGACAACTTTAAAGTTAGAATAGAAATATTAACAAAACCTTTCTTAGTTCTTACTTCAGTGGGAAAACAATTCTAGCCAGACGCTTATACAGGAATTGCTTGGTTATAGTATTTCCGAAAATCCTTTCAATTAGTTTTAGTAATAGAGTCATTCCATTTTAGTTTCTTGATGAACTAGTCCTTGAATAAAGGGGTAGTACCTCATTTTTAGGTTATTTAAGTTTGAATATCAAGAATAAACTAATGGAAAGAGAAGTTAAGAATTCTAAGTTAGTTAGTGTTGAGGTTGTTATATGAGCATTGTTTGGGCAATAAAATCTAAGAATCATGTATCAGAAGAAAGTACTAGCAGATGTTGTAACATTATCAGGATTAATCCTTCAAAAAGAGTATAGTGTTTATGAGCATTTTCATATCTCAGACTCTAGAGTAAAGTAATCTCAACTCGATTTAGAGTGTATTAAGGGGTTCACAAACTTAGAATAACAGTTTTAAGATAACGGGGAGATGGCAGAACAAGTAACCAAGTAAATCTTTCAGATTTTAGTAGTAATACAAGCATGTATAGAGAAGCAGTGGGAGAAGTTGATGCCCAACCCATCCTTACCTCAATGCAAGGTGTTTCATTTCACCTATCATGATATTAACTCATGCCTTAAACGTTAGCTCTATGATTATAGTTCCTATTCCTGTGCAATATCAAAAATCATATACGTTTAAAGTTTCTAGTATAAGGAGTTCCAGTTTTCTCAGTATTAGCAATCATGTTCTGTGAGTATAGAAACTCTAACTCAGGTTATGAAACTCATAACTCATATACTCCTGTCTTATAGTGTACTCAGTTTCCATGACTTATGCAATAATCCTAATGCTCAGCTATGTACATATTTTGTTATGTATAACCTCAGTTCAGATAACTTGATAAACTCTAGTATGTTGATGTTCTATTCCTCAGGCTTCAGCTAAGTATCAAGTTTAGGTATAGTGTCCATTCATGCTTCAAGCCTATAAGCTCGCAAAATTCTCTTATAGTCTGATCCTTAGAGTGCGTTCAGTGAAGTGTTAATCCAGACCTAAAAGGTTGAGAAGTGTCTTCCCAAGTGAGAAGTATTTAGTGTGTGTTCATGTAGAGAATTGAATAAGCTTTCCATCAATACTAAATATGCCTAAATTTTACACTTGGACGAAGAGTTAGAGCCATTTTAGTGGGATAGTGTACCACCTGGTACTTTAGCGAGTCATGGAGCCAGATAAAATAGCAATCGTCAAAATCCAGTGAGCCTCCGTGTTTATTGCACATCGCGCCAAGGCTCAATTTCAGAGTTGTCGATTTCTAGTGCACTAACGCGATTCCCCCGCGTCGTGATGTTTTTCTAGTTTGCAACCAAGGTGGTAACGCGATTTCCACCGTGTAGTGCCACCAACCAGTTTACTAATTTTCCAGTTTCCAGTGGGTTGGCGTGATTCCACCGCCTTGCGCCAGCATGTGAAATCAAAATTTTCAGATTCTATTTTTAAATTTAAAGTACCAATTGGTAATTTCCTAAAGCCCCAACGAGTCTATATAAGGGATACGTACCCTAAATATCAAAAATACTTCTTTATTCATTAATTTTTCCCAAAAATCAAAATATTTTATCTATCAAGAAATCAAAAACAAGACCTAGGGTTTCTAATCCAAGACCCAAGTCATCAAGATTCCTTTGTAAATCTTTTAAGAATGATATAACAAAGTATGCAGATATTGATTCTTGGGTTCCTTTCATCCAAGAAGCTCAAGAACCCTTTTCTAAATTTCAAAGATCTTATGTTTATGAGTTTTCATGATTCATGTGAATTTAAATTGGAGTTCATGCTATTACTGAGTTTCTAATTCATGTTTTGTTTTTAAGGTTTCAAGCTTTGACCCTAGTATGTGATATTCATGTGATGTTCATGATAAACCCTCTTCAAGTTGCTTGTTAAGTGATGTGTTCATGTTAATTAAGTGTAGAAATTGTTGAATACGTAAAAAAATTCTCCCTATAGATTTGATACAATGCTTATGTGACGGAATTAGAGCCATTCTAGTATATTGACTAGAAATCCCCAGTTGTGTGCAAGCCTATGTATGCCAACTGTTTGTTGAAAAGCCTTAGAGAATGAATAGTGACATGTTAGCATAAAAACCCCTGATTATGCGTTCTTTAATTAATTTTGAAGGTTTGATGCAAAACCTTATTGAATGGAGTATGAGCCAATAGCATGTCTCCCTATACTATCATATGTTTATGATTTATAAATGCTTGAAGAGATGCTTTAGTAATTGTGAAGGTGAATGAATGTCCATGGTCTTGATTATTTAAGAATAGTTATGTTTTACTTTTGTGTTATTGATTCTTGGGGGTATTTATACTCACAAAATTAGCTGCAGTCTAGAGCCCGTGTCAGTTTCCTCAATAATCTCGATTAAGCCATAATTATTAGAATTTGGTGAGATATAGAACTATGTATTCTTAGACATATATAGAACTTAAGAAATCTCAGTAATCTCAGTATCACTAGTATTCTAAGCTCAATTCAGTACTTAGCTCTGATCTAGTAGTATTCAAGTGTTCAGTACAGACCTCAGTTATAATCAAGTAAAATATTCAAAGCTCTTTATTGTTCAGTCAGATAATGATATTCAGTAGTATTCCATCAGATATTGAACCAAGTGAATTCAGCTTAACTTAGTCAGATCAGTCAAAAAATATTATCAGTATCAGATTTAATTCAGTTTAAGTTGGGAATTAGTTCAAGTCTTTCAGCTGGGATTAGGAGCTACCATCGAGCTAGTGTAGGGATGTCGGCTCCCCGTTAGAGAGGCACAGTCATTAGGAGAAATCCTTGAAGTACAGAACTATGTAGCCAGCACAGGATGCAGGAGTCACCCGTTAAAAAGGGCTTGTCATCCGCTAGATAAGCTTGACTACTTGCGAGGGTCACCCATTAGAGAGGCTTGACCAGAGAGGTATTTACCTATGGCACGGTATTGGCAACCTTCTAGCTGGGGTTACAGGTTGGACCCCACCAGTTTAGATTCAGGGTATGTCGGTTAAGTGAGCACTCCTACAGTTACACTTTTAGTATCACTCTTTAGAAAAGAACTTCAAAATTAGGACTATCAGATACAGTCATCTATTTTAGTGAGGGACTCAGATAGTTTCAATGATTCATAAGCCACCTGATAGATACGTATAGTCCCCCATAAAGTTATTCAGTATTATTATTATCAGATCCAGAGATCACCCGCTAGATAGGCTTGATCTCAGATTCAATTGAGTATTTTTGTTATCACATCCAGACATCACTCGCTAGATAGGTTTGATCTTATTCTTAGATTCAGTGATTACTCTCATTATTAGATTAATAGATCCTCCGCTAGATAGTTTCAATCTTAGATAAAATTTATTCTTGGCATTGTTAGTAGATTTAGCGATTATTCATTAGAGAGGTTTGATCTCTGATTTAGTCAGATCAAAGTAACAAGTTCAGAGTACAGTCATTGAAGTGAGTAAATTCAGTTAATCAGCTCCAGTAGCATCAGTTTCTGAGATCACTCACTAGAGAGAACTAATCTCAATTCATGTACTCGATTATCTATATAAGGATATTCAATTATTCAGTATCTCAGTATTAGTAGTTAGTTTAGATGACTGTAATGCGATATCCAAGCTTCAGTATTTTGAGTCACGATATTTTTAATTATGATTTGTGTATTCATGCATGCGTTCTCATTTAGTACTCTCATAATTATTCATTTAAGTAATTGTTCATGCATAAGCCCTTGCCTTTAGCCTTACCTTATCTTCATACTCGGTATATTACCGTACTGACACAATTACGCTATGTTGTTTTATTTGACACCATAGGTTCAGAGGCAAGAGATCCAGAGTACCCTTAGAAGCTCAGTCCCAATCAGCAGTAGTAGACGTAGCAGTGAGTCCTCATCTATCAGGGATGATCCTTATTTTTATTATTATCATTTCAGACAAAGTTTATTTTCAGTAGACAGAGTTAGTTGTGGACATATCCCATCAACTCCACTATTCAAATAGTTTAGAAGCTTTTCAGACAGATGTATCGGTATTTAGTTTTCAATTATGAGTATTTTTAGATGTTTTAAACCTTACTGCTAGTTTTTGCATTTATTATCTATATTATGCATTGTTAAGGTACAAATATCAGTAGAGGCTTAGCTTGTGGTCTTTCGATATCATGAGCACCGTGTGATGTTTTGGTTCAAGAAAATTGGGTTGTTACAAGTCCCTTATGTTTTAGCCTTCATTGAACTCTCCTTAAGAAATAATGTAGTGATGAGAAATTCTTTTAAAGAGAGAGAGAGTAGGGTAGATGTTTCATGGCTAAGGAAAGATTGGTGAATGCATGTTTTACCCAAAGTTGGGGTTATGAAGAGAGGCTTAAAAGTTATATTAGTGTAGGGTGAATAGCTAGCTAGAGGTTGTATTTAATTATTGGAGGAAAAATCAGAATTCTTTCTGAGAAAAGAAATTAAGAAAATGCAAAATGTGAGTGTACATTTAGATCCTCAATTTGTGCGAGTCCCCATAATGTGTCTATTAGAACTCAATCGTAGTCTCAATCAATATTCATTTCAAAACTCAGTCCCGTTTGAGGTTTGCTTGACAAAATAGTACAGTTACCAATTATTCCATTTTCAGTATCTAAGTATTTCATAATCAGGATATGCGCTTAGACTTATATTCCTAGATAATACCGTTCCCACGAATTAATGCTCAGTTACCTCACACTCCTTAATCAGTCCTTACCTCATAGGCATAGCACTTTATAGTGTCAATCTTGTTATTCAGGTTGAGTATAGTTCAATCTACATGACTAGTATTTATCTATCAGTCATCCAGTTAATCAAATAGGTTAGTATGTTTACATATTCATGCTCAGTGCCGATGAGAAAACTTTCAGTAGTCTCGGGAGGGTATAGTTTAGAGAGTATTCGAGAAATATATTTACAGTTGAAAATTTGTAGCGGCAGTACATAAGGCTTAGTCACTCTATTTTAGGTGATGTTTCACAGGCCTTGCCTCATATTACAAAATTTTAGACATGTTATTTCTTATGTCCTATTCAGGGTATGCCAATATTTCCTTGCTCCCTAAATTTGTAGAACTTTATCAAAAGAATTTCAAGAAGCTCTCTATTTGAGTATAAATTTTAAGCATGAGATAGCCTGTACAGCCAGCAATTCAGTTTAGTAGTAAGACTGATAAGTTTTAATGTTTTTCCATCTTACCATCAAGTTGTACTATCCAAAGTCTCATGAATGTAACCATTCAAAGATAGAGCATCCTTGTAGTAATGAGTTCAGCCCAGTTCACATATCATGTCTCAATTTTAGATCCCAAATATTTAGTTACGATTCAGTTCGTAGGTGCCCCGTGCATCATCTCATCTTTTCCTTAGTATCTCAGCCAAGTCAACATTCTTCAAGGGACATAGTATCCCAAGGGGGAGATGAACTATAACCCCCGAGCTATCATGATCTAAAACTTCCATTTTCTCTTCATGTAACAAATCTAGTTGGAGTAATACGTCCTCACAGTTGACCCTCTAGTTCCATTCTTAGTAGTAAGCTTAGTAGTAAAAGGCTCAATGCAGTTCACAATATTGAGTTCATGTATAATGTTTTAGAATCATTCATGTTCTCATGTTCCCATTCATACTTGCTCAGTAAATGATCTTAGACTTATCACTGTTCCCAGCTTTAGGTAACAGTCTTTCTTAGTTCTACTCAGTTCCATGTTTAGTTACAACTACAATCTTAGTATTAGTTATAGTTGCACATTCAGTAACACATTCATTAGTTAGTTCAGTCATGTATTCCATGCATCAAATATGCATGTCCAGCTTATAAACTCAGTCTATCAGTAGTCCTCAGCTTAATCAGTCTTATTTAAGGATGAATGTTCCTAAGAGGGAGATATTGTAACACCCCATACTTTTACCTAGCTTAAATTTATCCCAAAAGTTCCAAAGACTTGCTTTAAATATTAATATACTCTTATCATTGTGTTGGAAATTTATATAAGCTTTCAATCAATACAAAACTCGCCCAAATATGACACCCAGGCAAAGAGTTAAAGCCATTTTTGTAAGACAGTGTACCACTTTGTACTCTAATGCATCACAAAGGCAGTCAAAATGGCATTTGCCATATTCTAGTGAGACAACATGATACCACCGCATCGTGCCATTAGAATTTTTCTCAATTATCAGTTTCCAACAAGGAACCATGACACCGGCACGTCGTGCCATAGCTTATTTTCACATTTGTAAGTTTTCAGTACATCAATGCGATCCCACCGTATGACTATAAACTTCCAGGTCTCATCCAAGGGGTAATGCGATTCCACCACATAAGTTGATGGTCCAATACCCAGTTTTCCACTTTCTAGTGACACAACGCGATAGAGCCGTAGCACGCCAAGGGCCCAGATCAGGATTTTTAAGTTAATTTCAAATTTTAAATTCTGAGTTTTTAAATCCTTCCTGGGGTATTTGAGTCTTTTTCCATGATATTAGTCAGCATTCAACACAAAATTCAACCGTAATAAACCTAGTTACACTATTATCAATTATTTTTTTCCCAAATTAAATCATTTTCTGTCAAGAGGAAAAAACCCTTGTTCAAAAATCAAGGTCGATCTCTAGAATTCCTCCAAGAACCTTCAAGAACTCTTCTTCTTAGGTATGTTAGGTGTTCATCTATGGGATCCTTTCACCCATAGATTCCAAGAATCCTCTCTTAAATATACAAGATCTCTGATTTATGATTTCCATGTTTGAATTAGATTGAATTCATCTTCATGATAGTAGTTGAGTTTCAATCCATGATTTAAGTGCAAGTTTTATGAAATGGAATAGCATGTGTGATCAATATGTGTTTATATTGATAAATCCTTGAATTTACAAAATAATTAATGTGTCTATGATGTTAATTTGATTTTAATCCATAATTATTATATGATTCATTAAATTAGACTAGTATTTTATGGGGAATTATATGAATTACATGCTAAACCCATGGAATTGTATGTTGGGCATTGTAGTTGCCATGATTATATGTTATCCATGATTATGTGCATGAAGTTATGCTCCCCAAGTTTTTGATCTAATGTCCATGTGAATAAAGTGATGAAATCATGACATGTTAGTATATGAACAAGCTTATGCCCTACAAGTGTTTGATAAAATGTCTCTATAGATGATATATGAACATGGATACATTGTTATCCTTTTGAAAGATCATGTGATGCCCTAATTTTCATGCTATCGATTCCTGGAGGTATTTAATACCCGATAATTTAGTTGTTTATTTAGAGCCACTATTAATTTTTTCACGATCAATTGTACTCTCAGTTAGATACAGAACTTAGTCAGTTATAGCACTCAGGAAACTCAGTGAATTAAGTCCAGTTTAGTCCAGTATAACAGTTCAGTGTCTATTCAGTTGGGAGTAGGATTTAGCACCGAGCAAGTGCAGGGATGACGACTTCCCCATCAAATAGAGAGAGTCAATAATAGTATTTCCTATGCTCCAGAATTGCATAACGAGCATAGGATGAGGAGTCATCCATCAGATTAGGCTTATCTACCTTTCAGGGGTCACCCGTCAGATTAGGCTTGGCTCTGCCCAAGTGTCACCCATCAATTAGGCTTGGAGTCCTAGTTTTATAGTGTTAGTACCCATGGAACGGTATTAGCACCCTTCCAACTGGGGTTACAAGTTTGACCCCAATCAGTTCAGAGAAGGGCATGTCAGTTAGATGATTACCTCCCACAGTTTCAGTTTCAATTTCAGGATAGAACTCAATTCAGTTTTATAGGATCAGTACTGTTTGACAGAGTCACTCAGTATCAGTAATTCAGTTATCAGTAACTTCAAATTATATGTTACTTAGTAACATAATGTAGTAATTAGCTTCAGAAAATCACTATTATAGTACACATATATGCACGGTGTTGCATACTTACTATTAACAACAGTTTGAGTTATCCACGTACTCATATTCAATTATTCTATATCATTCAGTCAATTACTGTTCATGCATTTGAGCCCTTGCATTATGCCTTACCTCATCTAGCATATTAGTACATTCCACGTACTGACGCATACTCTTTCTTTATGCTATGATGTCTTATATTGAAGGTTCGGATGCTCAGGTTTCTCGACCGCGCTTAGACAAATCCGGTCAGCAGTTACAGATTTAGTAGGGTGTCCTCATCCATCGAGGATATGCTTTTATTTCAGTAGTTTTAGTATTATAGCATTTAGAGTTAGTTGGGGGTTTATCCTATCAACTCTATATTCAGACAGTTTAGTTAGAAGGCTTTCAGACTAGACTAGTTCAAACAGTATTTTAGATATAGGTGTTTTATCAGTTGTTGTTATTTATCATTATTTTCGATTTTGAACCTTGTGCATTTCGTTATGTTTTCCACATTTCTTCAACATTATTGTTCAGTGCTCACAGCAGATATCAGTCATGGTTTAGCTTGTGGTCCTTCTGGGTCATAACCACCGTGTGATAACTAGGGGGTAGCATCGGGTTATTACAGTAGTTTCATTCATGAGATAACAAGTCCAACTAACCAAGGTTCTAGACTATAAGTGAAGTATCATACTCTACGAGTTCAATAGCCTAAGTGGTCCAAATAACCCAAAACATTACCATCTACCTAAAACCCCTCCCAATCTTAGCAAGATATCAAAGTCAGACTATAATAAATATCAATCTAACTTGAAGTAAGCCTAGCCTACTTCAAATCCAAATATAGCTTATGAACCAATAACCTTCGCTTTCCATTTCCTCGAAGCTTCTTTAAGAAGCAAAGCTATCAAAAACACAATCTTTGCATAATTATGAGAATATCAATAACAATATTGCACCACTGTCCTTCGGGTCCAAAACAATGCTAAAAATACCCAAGTGGGTCCCATGTATGGAAAATAAGTTTTCAAGACCAACCCGTTGTTCAAATAACATTCAAGAGTTATACACCTCAAAAAATACTTGCAAATCAAGCATATTTGAGCTAAAATAAAGACTAAATACGGTTTGGGTTTTAGGTCAAATAGTCAAGAATTAAACGCTATAAATGAAGGATTCATACCTTAGATTAATTGTTAATCATGATTATGCAAGTTATTCAAGATCCTAATGAACACCCATGACTAAATTTGTGGACTACACAATCTATTAAAGTTTATAGAACTCAAAGCAATAGCGAAATAGCCAATTCTAGTACAAAAAAGGCATTAAAATATGCATTCCTAGGTCCTAAGTTCATGTGATTGAAAGAACGTGAGATGCAATCGTGATATACACTCCGCAATCGCGGAACCTTTGGTTGTACCAAATAACAATTGAAACTTGGAATTAATTCCAAGTTTCGAACAACGCCTAGGGATGCATCTGAAAACCAAAATGAGCAAACAAAATTCGTAACCCCACTAATTTTGACTTTCCAAATGCCTTGGTGAAGTTAAATTTTCCATCTGAGGTCATTTTGACCAAATGTGGGCCCCACACCTAAATTTCAAATTTATCAACTTTTTGACTAGTATGTCGAACTGAGCTCGGGTACAGCAGGACCCAAACCAAAGGTCTACCTAACCTAAAATTTATATTCCAAATCTACTGGCACAATCATAATTTGCATCTGATATCTTTCTACTAAGGATTTTGTACGGTGGCCATTTCGAACTACTAAAGACTTCTAAAAAGAAAAATGTTTTGGAAATCCAACGAACTGCCCCGTAGCTGAATTATCAGTTCCAGCAAGTCATAATTGACTTTGTGCAACTATGGAAAATCTCTAACAGTGAAAAAAGTGGAATCACAAAAAATGACCTAAAGGGTCATTACACTTCCACTACTAAGGAACTTTTGTTCCCAAAAGCTAAAGATAAAGAAAATACTTGAAGTCTGGAACAGGTAAGGATACTGGCCTTGCATCTCACTCTCAATCTCCGAAGTGGTCTTCTCCAATGGGTGGTGCTTCCACTAAACTTTATCTATAGGAATCGGTCTGTTATGCAACTGTCCCACATCAATAACCAAAATAAGCACAGGCTCCTCCATAGAGGTCAACTTCTTATCCAACTGGACCGAGTCACACTTGAACACATGAGAGGGGTTAGGAATATACTTTTGCAACTTAGAGACATAGAAAATCAAATCAAAATTAGAAATATCTAGAGGCAAGGATAACTCATATACCACCTCACCAACTGCGCGTAGAATCTCAAAAGGACTAATATATCGAGGGATAAGCTTACCCATCCTTCAAGACCTCATCACACCCCTCATTGGTGAAACACAAAGGAATATATGGTCATTAACTATGAATCTCAATGCCCAAAGCCTATGGTCGGCATATGTTTTCTACTTGCTTTGGGAAACACTCAGCCTATCCTGAATAACCTTTACTCAATCCAATAGGTCTGGAAGCAAATTCGTACTATGAGGTATAACCTCAAAAGTTTCAAACAATCCTATCAGGTAACAATATCTTCTGCCATACAAAGCCTCATAAGGTGCTATCTCAATACTCAAATGATATCTGTTTTTGTATGTGAACTCTACCAGTGCTAAGTATTGATCCTACTGTCCTCTAAAATCCATAACACAGGATTGTAGCATATCCTCACACACTTGAATAGTCTGGTCATACTGACCATATGTCTACGGATGAAAAGGTATACTCAAATATACTTTAGTACCCACCTCCTCCTTGACTACTCTTCATAATTATGAAGTTATACAAAACTACAATCTGATATGATAGAATGGCACCCTATGAAAACAAACTATCTCTCGAACATAAATATGGGCTAATCTTGAAGGTCATCTTAATTGGAATAAAATGTGCCGAATTGGTCAAACTATCCATAATAACCCAAATAAATTAAAGACCATAAGAAGTACTAGGCAAACAACTAATGAAATCCATGGTAATCCACTCCCATTTCCATTGAAGAATGGGCATCCACTGAGTCAATCCTCTGGGAAAATTATGCTCGGCCTTAACCTACTGACAACAAAGGCAATGAGATTCTACCACATCTCACTTCATATCATATCACTAGTAATGCTGCCTCAAATCTCTATACATGTTAGCTATACCAAGATGAATGTAATATCTAGAGTTGTGAGCCTCATGAAGAATCGACTGAATCAAGTCATCAAATTAGGAACAAAAATATGATCCAGAAAATATAAAATACCCTTAGGATCAATAATTTGGCTCTCAAAATCACCACTCACCACCTGATCATAGAGGAAACAAAACTTGCTATCCTCATTCAGACGATCTTAAATCTACTGGAATAGGTAGGACCTTACCTCGACACAAGCCAAAATCCTCATAGGATCTAAATTATGAAGGTGAACTATTAAATTGGCTAAGGACTAAATTTCCCGTACCATAGGCCCCTGAGAAACTGATATGCATTCCAAGCTAACCATACTAACTGGCTTGTGACTCAAGGCATCCGCTACAATATTTTCCTTACCCGGATGATACAAGATGGCAATATTATTATACTTTAGCAACTCCATCCATCTACGCTGGCGAGCATTATGCTCTCACTGGGTCATAATATGTTGAAGACTATGGTGATATGTAGAAATCTCAAAATGCACTCCATACAAATAATGCATCAAAATCTTAAGCATGAAAACTACCGCCGCCAACTCTGAATCATGAATGGGGTAGTTGCGCTCATGCATTTAGGTTGTCTAGAAGCATAAGCAATGACACGACCCTGCTACATCAAAACACAACCAAGACCAACACCCAAAGAATCATAAAACATGGTGAAAACCTCACCCTCAACAAGTAGAGCTAACACTGGAGCTAAAGTTAGAGAATCCTTGTGCTTTCCAATGCTCAACTCATATTCCTCAGACCATCAAAAAGGAACATCCTTCTATTAAATCTACTCATAGGGGGTAAAATAGTACCAATGCTCTCAGCAAAACGCCTATTATAACTGGCCAAACCAATTTAAATATGAACCTCAGTTTGAGATGTAGTCCTAGTCCAATCACGAATCATCGCAATCTTAGATATGTCAACTATGATACTAAATTCCCAAGGAATGAAACTAACTCATGCCAAAACTCACACTTAGAGAATTTCACAAAAGGGATATGATCTCGCAAGGTCTGGAGCACAATACTAAAATATTGAGTATATTCTTCACCACTCTTTGAATAAAAAGAATGTCATCAATGAAAACAATAATGAAGGAGTCTAGATAGGGGTTGAAGACACGAATAACCAAAACCATGAATGTTGTTGGGGAATTAGTTAACCTGAAAGAATCACAAAAAGCTCATAATGACCTTAACGGGTCCTAAAAGATATCTTACCTAGGTATTCTCTACCTACCCACCTATGTCAGCTTCAGGTACATGTATTCTCTTGCTCAAAGTCATTTAAGCTTTTCCTGGGAGTATGTCATGGGTTACTTCAGCGCCATAGCACCGGGTATTCGAACATGGCTCGAGTTGCACCCCGACGCGTCCTCTTTTCTCCACCATATCATCGACCCGGATCCTCACATGATGATAACTGAACCTTAAATTAATCTTAGAAAACATGGCTTCACCCTAAAGTTGGTCAAATACATCATCTATGCGAGTCATATGATAATGGTTCTTCACCATCATGTTATTAAGTTATCTACAGTCAATAAACATACACGTGGACCTTGTGTCTTCTTTATAAACAATTCAAGAGCTCCCTATGAGGATATACTCGGTCTAATAAAATCCTTAATAAGAAGATCCTAAATATGAAAATTTAGCTCCTTAAGCTCGGTAGGGGCCATTCGATAAGGTGCCATACAAATCTTCTGGGTGCCAGGCTCAAGGTCCATAACTAACTCAATCTCATGATCAAAGAGAATACTAATAACGCTTAACTTATACATCAATGTAGGTTCGAGGCAGTTGTTGTTAATAAAATAACCCAACAAGAGTCGGGATCGAATCCATAAGGAACAATATGAGTGGCGAATGGGTATGCTCAAAATGAAAGTCACTTGCTCAATTCAAACCTAAGATAAAAATATTTAGGAGTTTTTATGTTTGAAAAGATATAATTATTTTTAGGCATCTAAAGGACTAACTCAAGACTAAGAATAATTAGACCGCATTTAATTAATGATGAATCTTGGGATTATGATTTCCTAGGGGGAAGTTAAGTATGGGAACTTAATGATTTGGTGAAATTTCTAACTGTTAATGATGTGGTAGGCTAGGTTGAAATTCCTTGAGGCTAGTTTGTCAACAAAGACTCAAAGATATCACACATTGAACCTTTTAAGTATCGATGGAGTGTGTCAATTAAAGACAACAACATCTCAATTGGGCATCCTTATTTCTATGAAGATGCCCAAGCCATAGTCTACACTCAACCCACCCTTATTTCAAAGATAACAAAAGATAGTAAACTATATCCATTATTTCCCACTATTGCTTTATCCCCCACAACCCTCTTTTATGGATCCCATGGGTTCAAAAAGTTCACCCATATCCCTCTTTCAAGGATGATGTGAACTTTTAAGAGTTTGGGGTTTTCACCTACAAACCCATTTTTGGCGTTTAGGGTTTTCACCCGGAAATCCCAACTAATTAAATCAATCAATAGTGAAACCCATCATGAACAAACTAGAATCTGCACAAATACATCACAACCCCCACATAATTGTACCTGATTCTAACATAATCTCAAGAGGAAGAACTAGCAACTCAAAAAGATATTAAACAAAAATAGACCAAAGTGTTCATCAAATAGATTCATGAAAATAAAGAGAATGCAGACCACACTTTAAATTCTAATAAATTTTTAATGGTATTTTCCATTTCTTTACTTAGGTATCACACTAATATCTCTTATCTATAGATTAGAACAAATTTTACTCCAAGATCCAAGGGATATAACAATAAAATAAGGATAAGATAAAATCTCTAGAAATGTGAATGCCCTAAAAGAGAAACGGTTTAAGCCTATTAAAGGAATTGGGTTTGGATCGGAAAAATAACAAAAAGCCCTTGGTCAAATTCTCACTTAGCTGCAATCGCAAAAGCTTTACCGCAATCACGGTACTTTTTCCTTGCTTGACTGGCCGTGATCGTAGCCCATAGACCGTGATCGCAGTAACTGAGATAGGTTTCTAATTTAGCTCTTCTAGTTGCACTTCTTCTCTCCTTTGGGATCAATTTTATCTTGCATCAACATCTTTTCTTCTCAAAACATGTATGCCTACAAAATATGGAAAATAGTACATCTAATCATAATGTTGTCTCATTTAGACATTCAAATCATAGTAGTGTGCATGAAAGTGGAGGGAAAATAAGTGGTAAAATCACCAATCATCAAATGCTAGGCAAGTCAGAAGGGAATACATTAGGGAACTCACAAATAAGAAGAATAGAGTCAAGTGATATAATCTCTACATAAGTATCACATATATAATCAAGATAAGTCTCATAACCCAAATATAAATATCCTAGCACAAATATAAAAAATAATCCTCATTAGTTTGGGACTAAACATGCCCTACCATACGACTGCAGGTGCACCAGGCATGGCTAAGGTAATGATCTTGGAAAAAAATCATAAATTCATGATAATGGGATGACCAGTCCATGCTCAGAATCATATTGAAATCCACCATGACAAGAATAGTAAGATAAACATGTGTTTCAACATAACATGATCCGAATACTGATTCCACTACTAAAGAATCATCCAAGGGAGTAGATACGCAAAATGGTGCACATAATAGATCACTAGTCATGTCCAACGGTGGTGCATAATAATTAGATATGTAAGAATAACTGGATATAATATCAAATAAAGCAATTGTCGATTGGTGGCACACTAAATCGTACAAATAAACACAACAACTAAACTCTCAGCCTCTGGTCTAAAAGGTACTGCTATCACTGACCATGCCCGCCACCTTGATATGCACCTAATCGACCTCCTTCCCTAATTGCCTAAGTACCACCTCGAGCACCCTAATAACCACCCTTGCAACCTTGCTAAACACCTCTGCTAGAGGGATAAACTTTCTTAATAGAGGTAGCACCCTGGGTTCAAACAACATTGCCCCTCAATATGTCCAATCTCACAACAAATTAACTAGAAAACAATAAGTAATTCAAGAGTAATAAGCCGAACTAGACCTAATAGATCCGGTTTGACGGGAATAACAACCACGTCTTGCACGGACCACATAAAAATCTTTCAAAGACTGATCACAGCCCTTTTCATGGTGTTCTCTGGTAACAAACTAACCTCCGTTAGTAGTCTGAAGGGCTACTTGAATTGGTTGACTTATCTGAATCTAAAGTTTAAAAGATGGACGCAGAGGATATCTAATGTGAGAACTACCATCTTTGAATCGGGAACTACTATGGCTCCCACCATATCTACCCTCGTACCTGACCCTCTGATCCCGACCCTCACAATGCATATCATTCATTACTGTAGCATGATCAGAAACCTTTACAATGATTCTAACCACAACAACTAGACTCTGAGTAGCCATCTACTAAATTAGGAGTCTCAGTCCTCTCACAAAGCAATGAACTCTCTAACACTTAGTATCAAGAATAGTAGTCACATGCCTGGCCAACTAATAGAAATAGTGCTCATACTTGATGACAATTATAGAACACTATTCCAATCAAGTAAACTGATCTCTCAGTCGATCTCTAAGGCTTTGTAGCATATACATCTCCAAGAACATCTTGGAGAGTTGATTCCATGATGAGGAAAAGATTTAGCTGTACTAGAACTCATAAACCCTCTCCACTAGTGTCGAGCAGATAAATCAAACTAAAATATAGTGTAATACACACCATGAGTCTCAACAAGGCCTAAACCACAAAGCCTATCATCACAAGTATCAAGAAACCCAAATACATCTTCTCCAAGAGCACCAAAAAACCTAGGCAGAGCCAACCTCAAAAATCTACCCTGCATAGTCATATTCTACTCCTCGACAGACATAGAAGGTTGGGTCACAACTGGCTAAGCGGCCATTGGCTGAACAACTGTAGGTATAAAAAGAACCTCAACTGCAGAAGCTGCAGCTGCAGCTACACTTTGCCTTAGCAGTCTATGTACCATCAAATAGCACACCACCAACAATACCCAACAGCTGAATCAAGGTAACTCTAAGCAAAGAAGAGGGAATATAACCTGGTGGAGCCTGCCCTAGTCCGTATCCAACCACTGACTGTGGCAAAGAAATATTTGACTTAGTTGTAGGAATGAAATTTTGGGGAGGCACCCCATCCTGGTCCCCAAATAGGAACACATCATGAGGCTATCCTTGAATACGCGTAAGATTCTTGGGCTTGGTCTTGAAACCCTCATCATGCATAGTTATAGTACGTTTCCTAGGCAGTTACCAAAGAGTAAAGTCAAGAATATATCCTGCCAACCAACTCAGAATCTTAGCACAAAATAAGTTAAAGAAGTGAAAGACTCCTAAGAATGTCCTATAGCCTTTTGAAAATGGGAAATAGATGTCAATGCTTCTATCCATAAGACTCTATTAGATACTTTCTATTATACCAAAAATACCGGTGAGACCTAGGCTCTAATACCAATTTTTTATTACCCAATTCATAAGTCATGATGGAACCTACTAAAATCCACTGGTAGGTAAGCCAAGACAGTAACTCGGAGCTAAGGCAATGGGTTACTTCAATAGAAATTCCTACTGGGCCTAAATATAATATCACAATTAAAATAAACAGTGTTCCATTAATATAAGACAATCAAAAAATGGATTCAAATCCCATGACCTGATAATATTAGTAAAAGAGCATCTTTGTTTTATAATAGGAAATACAACTCATAAGTCTAAAATAGTCAATATATTTAGCTTGAATACAAAAGAGTAAACAAGGATACAGGTAATTGGGCGACTCAGAACTCCAAGAGCTCACCCTATCTTTGAAAGATCAATAATACACGAACTCAACTCAACAATAAAAACTAGTACTTGGGTATGGAATAAAAGGGTACAAAAGTATAGTATGAGTACCAAAACAATGGGTACTTAGTAGGCATCATTTTCCGACTGAGCTAAATTATAATATTAAGATGATATAAAGCATGACGATGTCTCAACTCATGGTACAAAATCTAAACAATCTTCATCATAGTTGAATCAAATAAATGTTATACTAGAATGATAATCAACAAATAATATCAATACATTACAATACCATCATATATATAGAACAATTGATCTGAAAGTATAAGGAAATACTAATACAAGTACAATCATGTAAATACCAAGTTCGAGCACATACATGAATTAGAGTATAAAGTAAAAGAGCTTATCACAACGTCCCATACAAATGGGGAGTACACCTAAAAGAACATACAATAAGGAACCCATCACAGTGTCCCACACCACCTAAGAGTGCATCAAAGGAATAAATCATCAACGTTAATAGATATATAACCTACTTCTCAAATTCCATGGGTATCCACACTTGCCATGAATGGCCATTTGCAAACAATAATAATCAATAACCATT
The DNA here is from genome assembly GCF_002878395.1 of Capsicum annuum. Lineage (NCBI taxonomy): Eukaryota > Viridiplantae > Streptophyta > Magnoliopsida > Solanales > Solanaceae > Capsicum > Capsicum annuum. The sequence goes on along the minus strand of NC_061121.1, from coordinate 127,267,403 downwards.
ACTTTAATTAAATTACATGCATCAAGTTACTAATATCCATATCATATCACCATATAGATGTCTATGTGATCAATATACATTACTTAATCATTATTATCTAACAAATGATTATTAATTACTCACTAATTTGGAAGTCATCATATGGCCTCTATTTATTTGTCTAACCGATTCATTACATAATCTTTATTCAGGGTATAACAACTAACCATTGCTCACTAAATAGCTAGCATCCAACATCTAGTAAAGATTCACTATTACACCATAGATGCCATTAAGCCAAATCACAATTCTAGTCATCATAATCGCACTAGTCACCATATAGCAAAAGGCTACTAATTATTCAAACACATACCTATCTAACTGTTAATGTCTTTTATTATCTTGCATCATTAATAAACAATCCTCAATTTTTAATAGGTAATTGATATCATAACTTAGTCATCGATATCGTTAATCATCACCAATGCTTACCTATTATCATGATTAGCCGTGCAACAATCTCAATTTTTAGTTACCACATGGCTCATTCTATGATACAATATTCCTTATTTAATCTATTTATTCAAATTATGTATACCCACTAGCTGAATTCTTATTTCTATTGAGGATTCTACTTACCAAGTAATTATAACTCATTATTCAGCATAGTCTACTCCTACTCGTTATTTATCATTAATATGGGTTACACCGCTTAGCAAGTTATTAGCACTAAAGAACTATACCCGACAATACCAAGAATAATATTACACCCTCAAAGCACGTAAGAATGAAATCAAATAAAGGAAATCGACACACAAAAATATATATGTTTTCCGTACATATCATCAATATATCCGCCGAACATACCAGGCATCATCACACCATTAATATATCCTCGGAAATTACCTGGCTTTATCATATCATCAATATATCCTCCTGACTTACCTGACATCATCATAACTTCAATATATCCTTCGGACTTACTTGGAGCCACCATATCATTAATACATATATAAGTAATCTAATTAATTAAAAAATACAAGCTCCGCAAGGGATAGAGTAAAAGAGAAGTAAGATTAGACATACCACTATACCTAATCATTAGTTATAAACACAATATATTAATAGGTGTCGGAAGAAGTATATTTATATGGTATGGACTCTCAATGCAGTACCGGGCTTAACAAGATTACTAGCATAGTAAAACACAAAGCCATCATTTATACCTTCTAGAGCCCCTCTTTATTAAAATTATTCATATTATTAACACATGAGGATTTTTAGCGTAAACATTAGTTTAGTAACTAGGCATGAACATAATATGATTAATAACATAATCCAAGGCCCACATAATATTTTCATCAATGATTTTAGTGATAGAATAGTCATTGGCTCAATATATAAGACATTTAATTAATATCTAATAACTATCAATAATTTAGCAACCAATCATGCAAATCACTGTCAATACACATATTATGAATAAACCATTTACTGGGATTAGCCATCATATTACTAGAGGGAGATTCACTTTATTTAATAAGTATCTAGGACACTCCTTAAACTACAAAGCCCAATTATAAGACGGGTCAAGCTCTATTTCTAATACCTCTAATTCCTCTTCAAGTCTAATTTCTACCATGACTAAGATAAAATATCTAAGTCATATCTTAGAGGTTTATCAATAAACACTATATCCATGGTACAATTCTTCCTCAAGGTCAACATCCTATTTAATTTGAATGACAAAGTTACTCCTGTCTAACTAGAGCAACTAGAGAATTAACATGTTATTCATGAGATAATGAATCAAACTAACCAACCTTCTAGACAATAAGTCAAATATCACAATTCATGAGTTTAATAGCCTATGTGATCCAACTAATCCCTAACATTACCATCTACAATTTTAACACCTAAAACCCTTCTCAATCGTATAAAGATATCAAATCCATACCATAAGAAAGATAAATCTACCATAGATGAAGCCTACACTTCCTAGAATCCAAATATAGCTCACAAACCAATAACCTTTGCTTTCCCTTTCCTCGAAGCTTCTTTAAGGAGCCAAGCTATCTAAAACAAAACTATGCATTATTAGGAGAATATCAATACCTATATTGCACCATTGTGATTTGTGTTCAAAACAACACCAATAACCTCATGTGGCTCCCATGTAGGGAAAAAAGTTTCCAAGACCAACCCATCGTTCAAATACCATTTGGGAGTAATCCCCTTCAAGAAATTTGTGCAAATCAAGCATATTTAGGATAAAATCAAGCCTCAAAACATTTTGTGTTTTGGGTAAAATAGATAAGTAATCACCATTATAAATGGATTATTCATACCTTAGATTCATTGTTTATCATGAATATGCAAGTTATTCAAGCTCCCATCAACACCCATGACTCAATCTCTGGACTACATACTTTATTAGGGTTTATGGAACTTAAAGCAATAGAAAAATTACCAATTATCAACAAAAAAGGTAATTTAAATATCCCTTCCTAAGTCCTTGATATATGAAATTGAGATATAACCTCTATGATTACAGTGCCATTTGATGCACCAGATAATAGCTGAAACTTAGAAGAAATTCAAATTTTGGGCCAATACCTCTGGATGCATCCAGAATACAATATGAGCAAACAAAAAATGCAACCATACTAATTCTGACATTTCAGATGCATTCGTGAATTTTGATTTTACATCCAAGGTTCCTTCCACCAAATTTGGGACCCAAACCCAAAATTCCAATTTATCATATTTCTAACAAATCGGTTGAATTGAGTTCAGGTGCTCGAGAACAGAACCAAATGACTACCTAACATAAAATCAATATTTTTAAGTTGTTGTCACAATTAAAATTAGTATCGGTATCATTTTATTGAGATTTTTGCTCATTGTCCATTTGGAAACAACGAAGACTTCTATACTGGGAAATAGTTCTAAGAACAAAATGAACCACCCAATAACTGAACAACCAATTCCACAAGTCATAAATAACTTGGGGTATCTATCAAAAATCTCTAACAACAAAAACAAGTGGAATCATGAGAAATGACAAAAATAGTCACTCTAATGTTATGGATTTATCCTAACAAAAGTTTTTGATCACTCTTGTATAAATAATGATCTGCGTCTAGTTGTATAGGAGAAATAAGGAAAACATTGACACTCACTATCGTTATTGTGTATGAGTGTGCTTTGAAGACAATAAGTGTTTTTCCTCAGTCTGTAGTGTCGAATCTTATTATTACTCAAGAGAAGTAATCTTTGTATCAAAGAATTTTGAAATATTATTGTTGAAGAGAAAGTTGAGATTGAAAAATAGAAAGCTCAAATGATTAAATTTAATTGACGAAGTAGTCTTAGACCAAGTGTCTCCAATTATACTAAGACTAATTTTACTCATCGAAAGGAGCAAAATGCACAACTCAAGTTTTAAAATGCAAGAGTTAAGAGTCAAAAATAGGGAACTAATGAATAATAATCATGCTGATATGAAAATATTTTATCAGCTCTTTTATAGTTTTTCCTCTCTTCCTATCCTATTTGGTCCCTCATGTCTTTTGAGTTTATTTAGACTCTAGTGCATGATTAATATTATCTTATAGAACTCGAACACTAATTTGTCTAACAATTCTAAATTCTTTCTTAAATATTTATATAATCATATATTTTTCCTTATTGTAATTTATTTTGATGCATAGAGCCTAATTCATTTTGATCTCCTTTTAATAATTCTAAAATAGGAAAATTTAAGGGGAAGTGGTGGTTGGTGACCTGTAGAAATGGGGAATACTGAATTGAGATTGAATTAATTATGATATTTGTTACATTAAAATTTTTCTATATAAGGAGAACTGGTGTGATAATTACTACTCTATAGGAGGAACTGATGTGTTAATCGGTGCACTAAGGATGTATGTTTGTCATCATCAAAAAGGTGAAATATTACGATCCAGTCTTTTTCTTATTATTCTTATGATTTGATGATTGACAAACTTCTTTACAGAAACCCGATCTATGCTCATCTTTCATGATTTATGTCTTGGGGAATACCTATCCTAGTAGGTGTACCAATTATAATAACTGGTGTCAAAGAGTGTTGTTTTTCAGTTGCAAATAGTTCTATTATATGCCACCAATCCAGTATACTCTGGTTAGTGTTAACGCATTGATAGGATGAATTCTTATTTGTTCTTCTTTTGCGTACAACAATAAGGAAGCTTCATACACAACGCTTATCATCTCTCTCTCTCTATATATATATATGATCATTAAGGAAAGAAGCTCAAGCTTTTATAGAAATTTAAAGACCATTTTATAAAGTAAAGGCCTCACCTCAACTGATATTGTAGGACTCAGTAAATTTATAATCCCATTTATTATAGTGATATATGTTTTTATCTAAATTAATTGATTTATTTGTTTTTTTTATCTTATAATTTTCAACTTGTGTATCTTTCTAGAGGTTCAAATGTGTATTATTATTCTTTGTTTAGTTTTTCTCAAATTTGAGTTTGTTTTGCTAGAGGCATCTAATAGAGTGTTTACAGTAGTGTTATTGTGAGGGTGTGCTGCGATGGATTTATTGCAAGGTTGAAGGAATATATAGACTAATTCATAGATTTTCATTGATGGAGTTACATTGGTGCATTCTTATGAGCCATCACTTTATTAATAAACATAGCTCTATCAGTGATGTGGAATAGGATTAAAAAGCCTTAGTATTGGTTTTATTTGGTGATTTCCATAGGATGGGTTTTCAATACTTGTACTGTTCTCCACCACTCTATTAATAGGATTAGCACCTTTAGATATAAATGATATCAATCCTCTTTCATAGGCTATTACATTAGATTGGTTTTATGTAATACCGTAAAATTCTCTTAGTTTCTAGACCACTTATGACTAATTCTTTAATGTCATAGAGACTCTTACGAGTCGTATGTGGTATTCGCATCCAAGATGGTGTGTTTGAGTTGACATTCTATTCCAGGTAAGACTTGACCCCGTGAATATTATGAGGGGTCGAGTTGTATTAACCCAAGTCGTAAGGACATTAGTGTATAGTCCTTGAGGTTCAGTCCAAGATACGAGTGATGGATACTAGTTATATTCTAAAGTATGAGTTCTAAGATGTGACCTGTACCTTGACTAGTAGACAATCCAAGTATAAAGAATCTTTTTTTATTGCTTTATAAGATACTTGGACATATATTAAGTCCTCTAATAGTTCCTAGCTCATGAACAAGTTAAAACCTCCTATAGCGATTAAATTCTTGGGATGTACATAACTATAGTCAAATTAAAACAATCATAACTTTTGTTTTACTGCAAATTTTAAGCTCAAGACCCACTAATATATAGGTATTTGAATTATCTTTCTAACAATACCAATTTTTCCTTAATTTAACATCGAAGTGAAAAGTTATGGCCAAAATACTAAGAACTATAAAGTTGTGTCACACAATGTCCGTCAAGTTATGTCGCACAAAGTCCAGCATGTAGGTTTCCATGTCTAACACGTACCCAGACCATACGAGTCATATGGTAGACCTATAAGGACTATCGAGAATGGTCTGTAAAGTTTAATTTAAGGACTTTTTAGTCATTTACCGTCTTATAACTACCAAGCCATAATATTTAACCCCCAAGGGGCATTACTTTGCCTCTATTTCCATAGATTTAAACAACATAAACTCCTCATGCACTCTTAACAACAAGATTAGGGTTTCATCTCAAGATATTCTCCTAAGAACAAGATTCAATCCCTTTTTCATGAAACTAAGAAATTCAATCTTCAAGTTAATGAAATTGTAATGCCCCAAGAAACTATCTCAAGACGTCACACGACGCTTAAGGCCACACATGGCCTCAAGCTAACCCTCTAAACTTGTCATCACTTTTAGAACTCTCTCTAACACTAATAATTTTAAAATTGAGAACAATAATCATGTCCTGAGCATACTATGATATGAAGAAATAATGCCTTGTACAAATAAAATACTGAAAGTTCTGTACATACTTGTACTCTAGTCTAACAAATCCTCTACTACAAAAGACTGAGGAGCCATTGGGACAGATCCCTAACTGACTCGCCTGAACTAAAAAGAAATCACCATCTACTATAAAGGCCAAAAGTTTGGGACAGAGGTCCTAGAACCATGAGGACTCACCAACTATAAGAATATAGATGGAGGTACTCAAAGATCACTGTCGCTGCTGAGACTGAGCACTTGAACCTATATCACGATAAAATGTAGAACATAGAATAGTATGGGAATCAGTACTTAGGATTGTACTACGTAAGTAGGGGTGTATGAAACACTTTTAAAGAATATCAAAAATGTAAAATAAAGTCATGCATACTGACAATAATGACTCTCTTCGCTTGAATTTTCTGAAACATAATTTCCATAAATCATCAAAAATAACACATGCTTAACAAATCTCATAAATCATTGGACTCAACTCAAACTCTTTAACACATGACTTAGAGTGACTCAGTAACTCAAGAAATTTAGACTATTATGGTCTTAGGAATTTCTTATAACCGACATAAACAATGTGAGCCATATTGAGTCCAACGTTTTTCCCTCTTAAGGAAGGAATCCCATATTGGCGGGAGCGTTATCCTAGTGCCAGGGAGTATAACCTCTAACTCATCTCTGTGATCACAAACTTGGCTTTTTGGCCCTCAAATATCAATCCTACAGTGGCACGTAATTCTGGGGAAGTAGGATGTGCTAAACCCACACTTCCCACTCGATGCTAAATACTTCTGCCAGACTCAGCTCAGAACGCGTTAGGAAATCCACCTTAATCAACTCAATGGTCTATCATAAATACCAAATCATAAAATATCTCATCTGTAAATCATATACAACTTATGGATTCCTAACTCAACTTAAACACAAACAGTCTTTCTCAACATCAAGTACACTTGCTTATCAAATCATATTAAGTACACAAGCTTCAAGAAAATATCATAGGACTCATTATTGACCCTCAAGCTCAATATCGATACATATTCAATACTCAATCTTCTTATGGAAAAGGATAACTCATGACACTTATCATAAATCACTTAGAAATCATCAATACATAATAACAAAATATAATTCATGGCATAAATTCTCAATTTAAGAAATATGGTGGCAAAATAATCATAAATACAAAATTAATCAACTCAAATCTCATAAATCATAAATAAAGAAATTTGGGTGTAAAACCACTTGCAAGGATCATGAAATTCCAATAGTAAAAATCAATTCTTTGGGCACAAGAAAGAAAGAATATTCTTGTTCAAGCCCCACATACCTTGGATTATAATTTTAAGGAGAAAAGACTTGATTAGAAATTCTTTTTCACACTTTTGAGATAATTTCTTGATACCTTTGACTTAGAGAACTTAATTCTTGAACAAATCGGTGAAATATATCCAAGATTCTTGAATTTTGTTGGAGAAGATTTGGATTTGGAATTGAAGGAGAGAAACCCTAGCTCTAGATATTTCTTAGAAGAGATTGGAGAGAAAATTAATTTCTCTTCTCTTCTTATATATATATATAGAGGCCAAATGGGCGGAAATGACTAAAATACCCTTGAGAAAATTCTAGAACTGGAGCCTGAGTTTTTTGCCTTGGCGCGACGCACAAAGATCACGGACCTTTACTAGATTTTGACTATTGGGAAACTACTCAGTAGTACGGTGTGATGAAATTATGTTGTCACCTTGGTCGTGACCTGGAAGGGCACCACGATTCAGTAGAATTGCATTGGTGTACTAGAATCTGACAGTCCTAAAATTGACCCTTGGCGCGATGCGTCAATATCGCGGAGGCTCACTAGAAAAATGATAAGTGCCATTTTGGCTGGCTCTGTGATGCGCTAAAGTGCCAGGTGGCACACTGCCACATTAAAATAGATGTATAGCTTCACCTGAGTGTTGGATTTGGGAAAATTCGGTATTGATGAAAAAGTGCCTGAAATTCAGCGTGGCTGTAATTCCCTAATCATTTCTTAAGCCTAAATCCATCTTTTGAGTCAATATAGATGATTTTTAAATTGATTGTTATTTTTCTCATGTTGTATTTCCCTAAATTATACTCTCGATCATGTGAAAAATTTGATAAGCTTTCCATCGACCTAAGATTTAATTGAATCGAACATCTAGTGAGGAAGTTAGAGCAATTTTGTAATTCCCCAAGACTCTAACAAATAGTGCAACCATGAATCAAGCTCCTAAGAAATAAATTATAGTTATTTAGTTGTTTTTTCAATCAAGGATGGTGTGTATTAAGGCCTTAAAGATTTCGTAATGATTGGGCGAATGAAAACATGCCTTATCAATTGACTTCTTGGGAAGGATATTGGTATAGTCAATTTCAAATGAGCATATCTCTCATTATACTTTGAATTTTTGAGCTCATGACCAATCAATAGATATATAATTTAATTACCTTTCCAACTATATCAATATTGCCAAAATCCAATATCGGAGCAAAGAGTTATACCCATTTTACTACAACATGGTCAAGCTAGAAATGGTGACGACGGTTCTAACGGGCTGTCATGTTTCTGATGCCATTTTTGACGATATCATCACTTTCTGACAACATTTCTTATGATGTCATCAGCCTTAGGTAGAAAATAAAAAATTCAACCCTTTTGTGATGACATTTCGTGACGGCCTATCACAGGTCTGACGGCCTATCTCAGATATCTTCAGCTATTTTTATAAGCTATTAACCCATTTTTAAAAGGGTATTTTGGTATTTTCCACCCATTTTGACCCTCTATATATATCCAAGTAAGGAAGAAAACTTCATTCTTTTTCTATTTCATCAAGTACACTAGGGTTTCTCTCTAAAAAATCCAATCTAAATTTTCCAAGAACATCAAGAATCAAACCATAGATTTTATAAATTGGTTCCAAATTCAAGGTATCCAAGTCAAAAGCATCAATAACCTTAAGAAGTAGAAAATGATTTTATACCAAGTTTCTTCATTTGAATCCATAATCAAGGTATGTGGGGTTTGAACAAGAATACTTCTTTCGTTCTTGTGCCTAAAGATTTAATATCTACTATTGAAATCCATGATTTTGCATAGTAGGTTTACACCCAAATTACTTTATTAATGATTTATGATATTTGAGCTATTCAAGATTCATACACATGACTATTTAATAATTTTATTTCTTAAATTAAGAACTTATGCCATGAGTTGAATATTATTATTATAAGTTGATTGATTTGAGATAAGATTCATGATTTAAGCTTTTCTATGAGAATTTTTATTATTGAATATATATATATTGATATTTGAGCTTGAGAGTCAAGAATGTGTTCTATGATGTTTTCTTAAAGTTTTTTATACATGATTATTTTACAATTTCCAAATTATGACTTGATATTTAATATTGTGAATTTCATGTTCTACCGTGAGTTGGTATTTCAAGTGCTTTCAAGACATCTGTCAAGCTTTAAGCTTTCTTATGACATATTGAATTGTTGAGTATATTGATTCATAAGATTGAGTTGTTATAATGAGTCTTGATATTTCCGCAAAGTTATTGATATTGCCATGACTAAATGAATTGATACATGTTGATGTTGAGAAAGATTGTTTGATTTTGAGTTGAGTTAGGAATCCACAAGATGTTTATGATTTACAGATTAGATATATATTTATGTTTTTGTATTTATAATAGACCTATGAGTTGATATTGATTAAGGTGGATTTTCTCATGCATTCTTAGCTTAGTCTGGGAGAAGTATTTAGCATCGAACGAGAAATGTGTTATTTCCCCAAAACTGCATACCACCATAGGATTGATATTGATGATTGTGGGATAGAGGCCAAGTATGGGATTATGATTTAGAAATTAAGGTTGTACTCCATGGCAAGAGTACGACACCCCCGCTAATGTGGGGTTCTCTCTCTAGGAGGGCAAAATGTTGGACTCCATGCGTCTCTCATGGTGTATTATATTGGTTATAAGAAACTCCTAAGTCCATAAGAGTTCAAGTTTTATGAGTTACCGCGTCACTCTAAGTCATGATTTAAAGAGCTTGAGTTAAGTATAATAATTTATGAAATTTATAATGCTTGTATTACTATTGATGATTTTCAAGGAATATATTTCAGTTAATTCAAGTGAAGAAAGTTGTTATCATCAGCATGCATGATTTTCATAATCCTTTAAGATATTATTTATAATGTTGCATTGCACGCCCATATACTCAGGTACATTCCTTAAAGTACTAACCCCTATATATTTCTGTATGCCATAGTGCGTTATAATGTAGGTACAAGTTATAGCACAGATACCACATTCAATCAGTTTGCAGCTTCCAGTCAGCAGGTGATGAGTCTTTTTGATTTGAGGGCTTGAGTCATTTATACAATTCAATAAGTTTTGTATTTTTCTTACTTTAGTCATATTTAGATTGGGTAGTTGGGAGTCATGACCTATTTATCTGAAGTTAGTACCAGTAGAGGCTTCATAGACAATCAATAGAAGTTGATGTATTTAGTTTCAATTTCATTTTCAAAAGTAGAGTTGTAATCTTATAAAGTTCATGTTATATTGATCAAGTATAGAGAAGTTCTATATTTTTGATAACTTTATATAGATTTAAACATTTTATCTAGTTGTTTATGATTTATGCCAGTAGGAGGGTTAGCTTGGGGTCACTTGTGCCCCTAAGCACCGTGTGATGTTCCCGGACCCAAATTTTGGGGCGTTACAAACTTGGTATCAGAGCACAGAGTTCAAGTGTCCTAGGGTATCTATGAAGCTGTATTTAGTAGAGTCTTGCAGAACGGTATGGAGATGTCTGTACTTTTCTTTGAGAGGCTACAAGATATTTAGGAATGGTCTCCATTCTTTCAAGTCTTAGATTGTGCTATAGAAAGGTTCGTTGAGAAACTTATATAGATTCTCATCTTACCCTATTCGGGGCATCCCCGCCTTATTTTCAAGGTATTAGAGAGAGTCAAACTCAATTCTTTGTAGATAGTACTTTCTTAAGCAGTCCCCATAGATAGTTATGAAGTTGTAAATGAGCTAGAAAGTACCCTATTAGTGTCTTATCATGCTTTGCTAATAAATTGTTCAATAAGCCTAAGTCAGTTGGGCTTCCAGATTTTCTTCTCAGAATCCATATTAATAATCTATACTTCTTTATCTAAGTAATGTTCCTGATGTAACATGATCAGCAAGTTCTAATTTTCTCCCTCTGATAATGCTTTCAGACTTACAAGAGAGAAATTTTAGAAGTCTCACAAAGCGTCCTGAGAAGAGCTTACCAATGTTTTATAAGTTTCCTAAGTTCAATGTTATGCCTTCTCCATTATGATTCTTTCAATTAAGATAGAGTAAGATGTGTATTCTTAGATTATCAAATATTGTATGGCGAGTTTCTATCTCTTGTAACTTTGTTATCTTTATGATGTTGGAACTGAAAGTTTAGTGAAGCCGTGTGGGGCTCTTTCAATTCATTAGCATAATTTCTTTGTTATCTATCTCAAATTCTTTTTCAAAATGCAAATCAAAAACTAGTGAAGCTGTGTGAGGCCTATTTTGATTCAATGGCAACTCCTTGTTTATCTTGTTTTCTCGTGCTGGTTAGAACTGGTTTAGAGGTGTTGTGGCAATAAAAGGTGTAAAGTGTGATTTATTGAAAGTATGTATAGCTAAGCCTTTTTGCATATGATCGAGTTAGTGATGAAGTGATATTGTTCTTGTGTATCAGCTCATGGAAAAAAGAGAAGGAGTTATTGGTAGAGGTAAATAATGGTTTGCTTAAGGTATGAAAAGAGTTGTTGATGGTTTGGTTCACAAGATAAGTATAAGTTATGGATGGTGATACTTAGTGGATGAGTGTTGTTAACTTAGATGCTTCTGAGATTGCAAGGGAAAGTTAAGTTGAGGCTAAGAGAGGTATGAACTAAGTTAAGTTGTGTATGAAAGATAGATAGTAATGATTGGTAGAAGAAGGGCATGTTGATGGATTATAAATGAGAAAGACCATATGATTATAACAAATTATTGTCATTAAGGGGTTGAATTGGACTAGTGTTTATTGACTTTTTATTTTATAGTTTCCAAGTAAGAATGATGCGTGTGAGGTAGAGTTGTAAGTTATGCTGAGCGCTAGGCATTAAGCTTTGATAAATAGTGGCTATAAAGGTGGATGTGATGATTTCTTAGTTAATGATTCTAGTTACAGGTAAGTGATCTAATAGGCTTGGACAGTGTATGCAAGAGCTTGAGTTTGATCAACTTATAATTAAGTTTGATTTTCTGTTGTTGCTGAGAAATCTTGCCCAAGGTTCTGTGGGGCTGCTTTATTTTCTTTCTAGGGTCATTGTATATGGCGTAATTAGTAAGTATCATTGAGCATCTAGGTGGAGGATGACTAGTTAGGCAATGAACGATGTTCCTAATAATTAAGTCAATAAGTGTGATGGCTTTAGTCTAAGGGGGAGATAGTAGAACAAGTGACCAGGTTAGTTTGTCAGGTTTTAGTGGGTATGCCAATAAGTTGTAGAGCAGCTATGAGAAGGGATACTGCTCGATCAATTTTTATTTTAGTATTTTCAGTCATTCCTATATTTATTCATGCTGTGCGTTTTTATTCCATGATCATCATTCATGTCTAGGAATGCCATAAAAAACCCTATCCTCACTTAGTTACCAAAATACGGAGTCTTAGACCTTTCACCGATTGGAATCACATTTCATAGTTACGAATTCCCAATTTAGGTCATGCAATACATGACTTATGTACTAAAGCTTTGTGATATATTTAGTTCTAATGTTCAAGCGCTACTTTTAATGATTAGCAAGAAAGGAATTCAGATTCATATCGTGCATGTCCCCTGGCCGTATTTCTTTGATGGGTTTATGATGTTAAATCCTCTATTCCTCAAGCCTCAGTTGAGCGTCAAGTTATTCATAGTATGTATTCATGTGTTAGATCCTCATGCTCTAATCTTTTAGTTATCTTTCCTTACCCAAGGTAGTGGTGGTGAATAGTTATTTAGTTGGGAGAGAAGAGATATTCCCTTATCAACAATAGAAAATGGCATGCCTACTTTGGCTTTGCGATAATGCGAACTAAGATTAAGGCTGAAGTAAGATTAAGGCTAAGTCTTTAATACATATTATGGTTAGTTGAAGTTTAATGTGTTATGATTGGGAAGATTGTGGTGTGTTCATTTTGTTTAATTCCATGAGTTGTAATTATATTAGTTTGAAGGAATATTGGAGTGAAGAATTTTTGTAGGACTCGATTAGCAAGGAGTATGTCAGGTGTGCTTGAGGTGAGTGCGTGGAAATTTTCTTGATAAGAGGTGTGTAGGGTATGAAGAAGAGGCTTTATAAGTGTTTGATTAGGAATGCACATGTGGTTATGAAGATAGGCTTGAATGTCATGTTTGTGTGCATGCGGATGCGAGCCTTACACATTAGTAAATGGCTAGTGCTAGGTGGATTGGAGTTATCGAAGTTGTAATGAGAATTACTCTTGAAGTGAGAGATTGTAAGAATGTAGATATTTGGGAGCTCATGATTCAGAATGAGGTTATGTGGCGAATCTTGTGGTTCTAGGTTACACATGAAAATGATGAGGGGGTTTTGTTCAAAGGGATATGAGTAGATGGACGTATCGGTGTCATGTGAGGATTGTAAGTCGAATCGATCAAATATAGTATCAGAAGGATATAGTATAGTCGAGAGAGTGTTTGAGAAGTGTGGTTGATTTGAGAGTAAGGAGTTGCCTTGCTTGAAGCTTGGTACTTTTATGCTAACTTATGATTCATGGGTTTAGGTTTCAAGTTATGGGATTATGGTAGTTTTATGATCTCCGATTAAGATGTCTTGTTTAGATCTTGCCTAAAGTTGTTTGCTCCTTTAGACCATTAGAATTCCTTAGGAGGGTGTTGAAGAAATTCTCTACTAAAGTATCAGTAACTAGTACGATTAAGTTTGCATAGCTAGCAACCCAGTTTTTAAAATTTTGGCAGATAGATTTCTATGGTCTTCTATTTTTTTTCGAACTAGTCTGGTCATACCACTTGAAATTTCATAGATATGAGCAATTCGATAAGTAGTTTCTCATGCCCAAAATTTATGAATGTAGTTCAGTATGTGTATCAGGCATCAGTTTCAGATTCGGATATATAACTGTGATTCAGTCTGTGAGCATTCATTAAACAATCTTTGTTTTCCAAGTATTTTAGCCTAGACAATGTAATACCTATTGTATAGTCTTATTCTTGTTTCTCATGACCTATGCCAGCAGAAATTATCTCTCTGCCGTTATGAGTACGATTGTACCCTTATCACATCAAGTGAATTCTAAACACTCAGTATGAGCCCGCTCTTTAATATAAGAAGAAGGCAAATCAGCTGAGATTCAGTCGAGAATTATAGTTGTCCTCTATCTATTTTTTTCCAGTCTCGGACCAAGCTGTATAGCTATTCTAATCATGATTTTGTACATTCAACAAAGTACTTCAAAGTGTAGAAAGATATAGATTTAGATTTGCAAGTTGTTTCAGTTGTGTCTTCAGTTTTCTCTATGTTTTTGGCCAAAAAGCAACATTAGAAAACAAATGTTTCCAAAGGGGAGATATTGTAATACCCCGATCATTTTTAAGCCTAAATCCATATTTTGAGTGAATATGGATGACTTACAAATTGATTATTATTCATATCATATTGTATTTCCCAAAATTTTACTCTCGATCATGTGGAGAATTGGATAAGCTTTCCATCGACATAAGATTCACCCAAATTGGACACCCGGTGAGGAAGTTAGAGCCATTTTGTAATTCACCGAGACTCTAACCAATAGTGCGACAATGAATCAAGCTCTTGAGAAATAAATTATAGTGATTTGGTTGTTTTCTAATCAAGGATTGCATGTATTAATGCCTTAAAGATGTCCTAACGATTGGGCGAATGAAAACATTCCTTACCGATTGTGTTCTTGGGAAGGATATTCGTATAGTCTACTTCAAACGAGCATATCTCTCATTATACTTGGAATTTTTGAGCTCATCACCTATCAACAGATAGATAATTGAATTATATTACGAATGATACCAAGTTTTCCAAAATTCATAATTGGAGCAAAGAGTTATGCCCATTTTACTCCAACATGGTCAAGCTGGAAAATGGTGACGATGGTTCTAACAGGCTGTCATGTTTCTGACGCCATTTCTGATGACATCGTCACTTTTTGACAACATTTCTGATGATATCGTCAGCCTTAGGCAGAAAATGAAAAATTTGACCCTTTTGTGATGACATTTCGTGACGGCCTATCACGGATGCCGTCAGCCATTTTTTTCAACAATTAAGGGGCATCTTTAAAAGGGTATTTTGGTCTTTTCTACCAATTTTGACGCTCTATATATATCCAAGTAAAGAATAAAACTTCATTTTTCTTCCATTTCATGAAGAATACTA
Organism: Capsicum annuum; assembly: GCF_002878395.1. Lineage (NCBI taxonomy): Eukaryota > Viridiplantae > Streptophyta > Magnoliopsida > Solanales > Solanaceae > Capsicum > Capsicum annuum. The sequence continues at coordinate 127,251,928 of NC_061121.1, read as the reverse complement.
GGGTTTCTCGCTAAAAAATCCAATCCAAATTTCCCAAGAACATCAAGAATCGAACCATAGATTTTATAAATTGGTTCAAGATTCAAGGTATCCAAGTCAAAAGCATCAAGAACCATAACTCAAGAAATTGAAAAGGAGTTTATAACAAGTTTCTTCATTCAAATCCATAATCAAGGTATGTGGAGTTTGAATAAGAACACCTCTTTCATTCTTGTGCCCAAAGATTTAATATCTACTATTGAAATCCATGATTTTGCAAAGTAGATTTACACTGAAATTACTTTATTAATGATTTATGATATTTGAGCTATACAATATCGATACACATGACTATTTCATCATTTTATTTCTTAAATTGAGAACTGAGTTGATGATTTCCGAATGATTTGAGATAAGAGTCATGATTTAAGCTTTTCGATGAGAATTTTTATTATTGAATATATATATTGATAATTGAGCTTGAGATTTAAGAATAAGTTCTATGTGTTTTCTTGAATATTTTGATACATTTTTATTTTACAACTTCCAAATTATGACTTGATATTTAATATTGTGAATTTCATGTTCTACCATGAGTTGTTATTTCAAGTGCTTTCAAGACATGCGTCAAGCTTTAAGCTTTCTTAAGACAAATTGGATTATTGAGTATATTGATTCAAAAGATTGAGTTGTTATAATGAGTCCTTATATTTCTTAAAAGTTATTGATGTTGCCATGACTAAAGGAAATGATACATCTTGATGTTGAGAAAGATTGTTTGATTTTGAGTCGAGTAAGGAATCCACAAGATGTTTATGATTTACAGAGGAGATATATATTTATGTTTTGGTCTTTAAAATTGACCCATGAGTTGATATTGATTAAGGTGGATTTCTTAAGGCGTTCTGAGCTGATTCTGGGAGGAGTATTTAGCACCGAGCGGGAAATGTGGTATTTCCCCGATACTATGTGCCACCGTAGGATTGATATTGATGATTGTAGGCTAGAGTCTGAGTATGGGATTGTGATTGAGAAATTGAGGTTGTACTCCTTGGCAAGAGTACGACACCCCCTCCAATGTGGGGTCCTGTCCTTAGTAGGACAAAATGTTGGACTCCATACGACTCACATGGTGTAGTTATGTCGGTTATAAGAAACTCCCAAGTCCATAAGAGTTCAAGTTTCATGTGTTACCGAGTCACTCTAAGTCATGATTTAAAGAGTGAGTTAAGTATAATGACTTATTAGATTTATAATGCTTGTATTACTATTGAAGATTTACAAGGAATATATTTTAGTTAATTCAAGCAAAGAAAGTTGTTATCGTCAGCATGCATGATTTTAATAATCATTTATGATATTATTTCTAATGTTGCAATGCACCCCCACATACTCAGTACATTCGTTAACGTACTGACGCCCATATATTTCTATATTCTCCAGTGCCTTATAATGTAGGTACAAGTTATAGTGTAGATACCGCATTCAGTCAGTTCGTAGCTTTCAGTCAGAAGCGGATGAGTCCTTTTGATTCGACAGCTTGAGTTAGTTATACACTTTGAGAAGTGTTGTATTTTTCTTACTTTAGTCGTATTGAGATTGGGTTATTGGGAGTTAGGACCCATCTATCTGAAGTTAGTACCAGTAGAGGCTTCATATACAGTCAGTAGAAGTTGATGTATTCAGTTTCAGTTTCATTTATAAAAGTAGAGTTGTAATCTTCTAAAGTTTATATTTATATTGACCAAGTTCTTACAAGTTTTATATTTTTGCTAACTTTCTATAGATTGAAGCATTTTATCTAGTTGTTTATGAGTTATCCCAGTAGGAAGGTTAGCTTGGGGTCACTTGCACCCCGAAGCACAGTGTGACATCCTGGGACCCAAATTTTAGGGCGTTACAGTGGCACACCATCTCACCTAAAGGATCAATGGGTTGAGGTCATTTGTTGTTTCTGCGAGCTCTACGAGGATGAATTTTCTATCATAAATAATCATGAATTAATAGAATTGAGAAACAATTATAGGCACGATAGACTTTTAAACAAAGAAACAACTTTTCCTAAAAAATCCCGTAGCCTCTTGCTCATAGATATGGCACGCTAAACACATATGATCAAGACTCTACGTGACGTGGCTCGTCAGACTCTCTATGACTCTTCAAACCTTAGGCTTTGATACCAAGATTGTAACGCCCTAAGAACCTCTCTCGAGATGTCACACGGTACTTAAGGCCAACATGGTATAAACATGGTAGAAATTAGAGAAATACAACATGGAATAAACATCAATCAATTTGGAAGTCATCCATATTCACTCAAAAGGCGGATTTAGGATTAAGAAAAGATCGGGGTATTACAATATCTCCCCCTTGGAAACTTTATCCTCGAATGTTGCTAGATAGGATCAAGATCAAAGAGGAAACTGGAAATAATTTATGGGAACGATTTGCTCAACCGACTTACTTCACTCTAGATTTTTGAGTACTTCATAGAATGCATGAATCATAGAATGGATATCTAAACAATTGAATATGCTGGATTAGTAGGAAACTAAATTAAAGAAGAATAGTACCCTCGATTTGATTTGAACTCACGGAGAAGAGATGAGGATACTTAACTCGCATATCTGCTTCTGCTTCCCAAGTAGCACCCCAACTGATTGATTTCACCACAGAACTTTAACCAAGGAAACCTCATTGTTTCTTAGTCTACGGACTTGATAATCTAGGATCTTGACCTGAACTTCATCATAAGAAAGACTATCCCAAACATCTAAGTGGTCTGATGGTTCATCCACAACAGAATCACCAATGTACATCCTGAGCATAAAAACGTGAAAGACAGGGTGGACAGTTGACAACTCTACAGGCTACTCAATCTCATAAGCTGCTTTCCCAACATGATTGAAAACACTATAAGGGCCAACATATTGGGGACTAAGCTTCCTTTTCTTTCTAAATCTTTTCACCCATTTCATGGGTGAGATCTTTAAGTATACAAAATTATCAACCTCAAACTCAAGAGCTCTGCTTCTCACATATGTATACGAATTCTGATGAATCTGGACTTCAACCTCTCCTAAATCAACTTAACTTTCTCCATAGCCTCGAACACAGCATCAGGTCCAATAACAGCTGCTTCACCCACTCCAAACCAACCTATGGATGATCTACATCGCCTTACATATAAAGCCTCAAATGGAGCCATTCCAATGCTAGCATGAAAAATGTTGTTACAAGAAATTCAACCAATGGCAAATGCTCATCCCAACTTCCATTGAAATCAAGAACACATGCCCTCAACATATCCTCCAAAGTCTGGATAGTCCTCTCATCCTGACCATCTGTCTGCGGATGAATAGTAGAGCTAAGACAAACTTGGGTGCCAAGACCCTTCTGATAAGATCTCCAAAATTGAAAAGTAAACTAAGTACCTCTATCGAAGATGTTATCCAATAGAACTCCATGCAACCTAATTAACTCTCGGACGTACATCTTAGCATAGTCCTCATCAGTAAAAGATGCATGTACTGGTAGGAAATATGCTGACTTATACAACCTTTGTACAACGACCTAAATAGAATCATGATGACGATGAGAGAGAGGTAAACCGGTCACAAAATTCATGTTCACCACTTCCCACTTCCAATTAGGAATGCTAAATTTTCGCATTATACCACCGGGTCTCTGGTGCTCTATCATCACCTGTTGGCAAGTTGCACACTTCTTTATGAACTTAGTTATATCCCTCTTCATACCATTCCCTGCCTCAGATCGGGATGAATAGAATACTATGCACCATGACCTTCATCCATAATTCTCTGCCTCAGATCATCAACCTCAAGCACACACAATCTATTCTGAAGCCTCAATACACCATCGCCCCCTTGGGAGAAAATCCATACCTTTTTGTCTTTAACTGACCCTTTCAGTTCAACCAAATAAGAATCCATATCCTGCAACTCCTTTACTTACGAAACTAGAGATGATTTGGAATTACTTTGTACCCAAACATTACCCTCATCTGAATCAAGCAATCTAATACCTAATCTAGCCAAATGATGCACTTCGCGAACCAATTTTTTTTTATCATTCTCTATATGCGTCACACTACCCATTGATGACCTGCTAAGGGCATCCGCTACTACATTGGCCTTACCTGGGTGATACAACATGCTCATATCATAGTCCTTCAACAATTCTAACCATCGCCTCTAGCAAAGGTTTAACTCTCTCTAAGTAAACACATACTGCAAACTCTTGTGATCCATAAAGACATCAACATAAACATCGAACAAGTAGTGTCTCTAGATTTTTAGGGCAAAAACTATTGCAGCTAGCTCAAGATCATCGGTCGGATAATTTTTGTCTTGAGGTTTCAACTATCGAGAGGCATACTATAACCTTACCCTTATACATCAACACGCAACTCAAACCAACTCTAGAAGCAGCATAATACACCACAAAATCATCTACACCATTAGGTAGGGTTATCACAGGGGCTAAAGTGAGTCGATTCTTAAACTCCTGAAAACTCTTCTCACAAGAATCTGACCACTGGAATTTAACTTTCTTTTGGGTTGACCGAGTTAAAGGAGTAGCAATGGAGGAGAAACCTTCAACAAAACGATGATAGTAACCAACTAGACCTAAGAAACTCCTAATGTCAGACAGGGAATAGGTCTAGCCAAATTTTTCACAGCTTCCACCTTTTGAGGATCTACTCGAATACCTTCAGAAGAAAAGACATGACCCATAAAGGCAACTGAACATAACCAAAATTCACACTTGCTAAATTAGGAAAACAACTGATGATCTCTAAGGGTTTGCAAGACAATTTGGAGAAGACCTGCATGGTTATTTTTAGTTTGGGAGTATACAAGTATATCATCTATGAACACAATAACAAACATATCGAAGTACTATCTGAACACCCGATTCATAAGCTCCATAAAGCTTCTGGGGCATTAGTTAGCCTAAAGGACTTGACGAGGAATTCAAAATGACCATACTGGGTGCAAAAAGATATCTTTGGAATATCACACTCTCTGACTTTAAGTTGGTGATAATCAGATGTCAAATCTATTTTTGAGAAATAATTGGCACCTGCAGCTGATCAAACAGGTCATCAATCTTAGGAAGAGGGTACTTGTTGTTGAATGTGAGCTTGTTAAGCAAACAATAGTTAATGCACATATGCAATGAACCATCTTTCTTTAGCACGAATAAAATGGGTGCGCCCCAAGGAGACATACTAGGTCTTATAAAACACTTATCAAGAAGATCTTTGAGTTGCTCTTTCAACTCCTTAAGTTCTGTGGGGGCTATGCAATACGGAGGAATAGAAATAGGCTGCGTACCAGGAAGAAGATCAATCCTAAATTCTATCTCTTTATCAGGAGGTACCCCTTGGAGATCTTTTGGGAAAACATCAAGAAACTCATTGACAATACTAATGGACTGAATAGTTGGAGTCTCGGACTTAGTATCTTTAACTCAAACCAAATGATAGATACAACCCTCTGATATCAATTTCCCGTCATTAAGGTAGGATATAAAATTACTCTTGGGAGCTACAAAATTTCTAGACCACTCAAAGACTGGCTCATTGGCAAACTAAAACTTGACTATAAGGGTACGACAGTATATTGACTCATAACAAGAGTGAAGCCAAGGCATACCCAGAATCATGTCAAAATCAACCATTTATAGCTCCATCAAGTCCGCAAATATGATTTTATTAAGGAAAGTGATAGGACACTTCTTATATACTTGTTTAACAACAACGGATTCACCTACTGGGGTAGAAACTAGAAAAGGCTCAGCAATGATTTTTAAATTCATAGCCACCAATGGAGTTACATAAGAAAGACTTGACCCAGGGTCCATCAACACATACACATCAAAATGAAATACACGGAACATACCAGTAATAACATCAGGCGAATCCTTCTGCTCCTGGCGGGGTGGTATAACATAAAAGCAATTCTAGTGCTGAACACTTGCAGTACTAAATGAGTCACCTTGAGAAGGATTAGGATGAACTAAAGGGGCTGGAACACTAAGAGCCTAACTCTAGGGATGGACATCGGGACTCCTCTGTCTAGCATATGGGTAATCCTTGAATCTGTGGCCTAACTTATCACAACCAAAACAACCCCTTAGACATGTGGAAGGACGAGGTCTGTTACTCACACTGTCTTAGGACCTGGATATAGTAGGCTTATTACCCTGCTCCTTCCAAATTCTGAATGTGGGAGCACCGGTTGATGAAGGTGCTGGCATAACTAAACGACTTTAGGACTAAGGGTGATTCCCTTTAGAAAATCTAGTTTGACCATACCCCTGCTACTCTGATCTAACTCTGTTATTTGCCTTTACTCTATCTCTCTTCTTCACCTTGTCCGCTTCAATCTACTTAGCATGAATCATCAGTCTTGAAAGGTCCATGTCCCTATTAAGCATAGCGGATCTACACTCTTTCATAACATAACCAGATACACCAGCCAAAAACTTACTCATACTAGTTCTAGAATCATCCATCATACTGGAAGCATACATAGATAAATGGTTGAACTTATGACAATACTCCTTAACTATCATAGGGCCCTATCTCAAGTTCATAAATTCTTCTAATTTTGCTTCCTTCAGCTCCGAAGGAAAGAATTTATCTAAGAATGCGTCCTAGAATAAGTGCCAAGTCATAGGAGCAGTATCCTCCCCTCTACTCTTCCTCCACATCTCCAATAAATCATAAGCAACATCTTTCAAGTGATAAGAAGCTAGCTTCACACTTTTGTCCTTTGTTACACGTATATTTTGGGTGATGTTTTTCAAATCATCAAGACACATTTGTGGGTACTCGCCTATCTTTGACCCATAAAACTCTCACAGATTTATCCGCATAAAATCATAAATCGAAGCTGCCATTGAATTACCTTCTTGCTGAGGTGGAACTATTGCCTAAACATGGGTCTGAGTATTAGAGGTAACCCCTTGGCCCAGCGTTGGAAAATCTGTGCCAAATTCAGCGTGGAACACCGTCTCACCTAAAGAATCAATGGGTTAAGGTCGTTCGTTATTTCTGCTACCTTTATAAGGAGGCATTTTTTGTCATAATAGACCATAAATTAATAGCAGAGAGAAACAATTGTAGGCAAGACAGACTTTTGAAGAAAGAAACAAGTTTTCCTAAAATGTCCCATAGCCAATTGCTCATAGATGTGGCACGCTACAAACCAATGATCAAGACTCTATGTAATGCGGCTCATCAGGCTCCCTAGGACTCTTCAAACCTTAGCCTCTGATAACAAGATTTAAACGCCCCAAGAACCTATACCGAGATGTCACACGGTGCTTAAGGCCACACGTGGCCTTAAGCAAACCCTCTTAGCCTGTCATCACTTTCAAAACTCACTATAACACTAATCATTTTAAAATAGGGAAAAATAATTATGTCATGAGCATACTGTGATATGACAAAATACTATCCTGTACAAAAAAATTACTAAAAGTTCTGTACATATTGGTACTCTATTCTGACAAATCCTCTACTATAAAATACTGAGGAGCTATTGGGATAGATCCCCAACTGACTTACCTAAACTAAAAAGAAACAACGATCTACTATCAAGGCCAAAAATTAGGGACATAGGTCCTCAAACAATGAGGACTCACCACCTATAAGAATGTAGATAGAGGTACTCAAAGATCACTATTGCTATTGAGACTGAGCACCAGAACCTACATCACAAGAAAATGTACAACATAGAAGAGTATGGGAATCAGTACTTCGGATTATACTGAGTATGTGAGGGTGTATAAAATATTTTTAAACAATATCATAAATGTAAAATAATGTCATGCATGCTAAAAATAATGTCTCTCTTCGCTTGAATTTCCTAAAACATAATTTCCATAAATGATCAATCATAAGACATGCTTCACAAATCTCATAAATCTTTGGACTCAACTCAAACTCTTTAACTCATGACTTAGAATAACTCGGTAACTCAAGAAACTTAGACTATTATAGACTTGGGAGTTTCTTATAATCGACATAAACTATGTGAGTCGTATGGAGTCTAAAGTTTTACCCTCCTAAGGAAGGAACCCCACATTGGCAGGAGCGTTATACTCTTGCCAGGGAGTATAACCAAAAACTCATTTTTGTAATCTGAAACTTGGCTATTTGGCTCTCCAATCTCAATCTAATTATGTCACGTATGCGTTGAACCCATACTTCCCACTCGGTGCTAAATACTCCTCCCAAACTCAGCTCAGAACACATTAGGAAATCCACCTTAATCAACTCAAGGGTCTATCATGAAGACCAAATCATAATATATCTGACCTATAAATAATATAAAATTTATGGATTCCTAACTCGACTTAAACTCAAACAATCTTTCTCAACATCAAGTACTCTTGCTTATCAAATTATATAAAGTATCAAAAGCTTCAAGAAATATCATAGGACTCATTCTTGACCCTCAATATCAATATCGATATATATTAAATACTCAATCTTCTCATGGAAAAGGATAACTCATGACACCTATCTTAAATCACTTAGAAATCATCACTACATAATAACAAAATACAATTCATGGCATAAATTCTCAATTTAAGAAATATGATGGTAAAATATTCAGAAATATAAAACTTAATCTACTTAAATCTCATAAATCATAAATAAAGAAATTTGGGTGTAAACCCGCTTGCAAGGATCATGAAATTCCAACAGTAAAAATCAATTCTTTGGGCACAAGAATGAAAGGATATTCTTGTTCAAGCCCAACATATCTTGGATTATAATTTTAAGATGAAAAAACTTGATTGGATGTTCTTCTTCACATTTTTTAGCTAAGTTTCTTGATACCTTTGACTTAGAGAACTTGATTTTTGAACAACTCGATGAAATATATGGAAGATTCTTGAATTTTTTTGGAGAAGATTTGGATTTGGAATTGGAGGAGAGAAACCTTAGCTCTAGATATTTCTTGGAAGAGATTGGAGAGAAAATGAATTGCTCTTCTCTACTTGGGTATATATATAGAGGCCAAAATAGGAAGAAATAACCAAAATACCCTTGAGAAAATTCTTGAATTGGAGCCCTACTTTTGGACTTGGCACGATGTGCCATGATCGTGGACCATCACTAGATTTTGAAAATTGGGAAACTGCTTAGTAGTGCAACGCGGTGAAATTGCGTTGTCACCTTGGTCACGACCTGAAAGGGCACCACGACGTGGTGGAATCTCTTGGTGCACTGGAATTTAACAATCCTAATATTGAGCCTTAGCGTGATGCTCCAATATTGTGGAACTCACTGGAAAATGACAGTTGCCATTTTGGCTAGATCCGCGATGCGCTAAAGTGCCAAGTGGCACACTGTCTCACTAAAGTGGCTCTAACTCTTCATTTAAGAGTCAGATTTGGACAAATTTGGTATCAATGAAAATCTAATTCAAATCTCCACATGATAGAAATTTGAAATTAGAGAAATACAACATGGTTTAAATATCACTCACCTTGGAAGTCGTCCGTATTCACTTCAAAAGATGGATTCAGGCTTAAGTAACGATCAAGGTATTATAAAAATCCTCATGGAATCTTCAAGAATTCATCTTTTGAGGTATTTTTGATGTTCATCCATGCCTTTATTTCCCCATAGTGTCCAAGAACCCATTTTTATATTTTTAAATTATGAATTATGCATGGTTGTGATGAATTATCTCCATGAAGCTCTTACAAATTTTGATTATAAATTATGTTTATGAGTGTTTTAAATGGGATGATCCCTTTACACATTTGAATGATTAAATTTCCTTGTAAAATCCCTATTTCATGGTTTTTGCATTGTAATTCTGTTACAATCACATGCTTTACCCATTCCCATAATTTAATTTATGACTCCTATATGCTTGATGAAATGTCTAAAGGATGGGTTTTGAGTAATGATCCTTTATTATGGGTTTTAAAGTTCAACATCTCCTTATTGTTATTTTCATTCAGTGCTGGCGCGAGTTGTTTACATAGTTTCAGTTTCTTTAGAAATATTTCAGATAAACTATGAGCATTATCATTTAGTCAAGTTAATCATGATCAATTATATTTTTTTTAGGAATAGTTTAGCCTCGTAATTAGTGTCAATTCATTTTGGAGTTAGATTTAGCACAGAATGAACCTAGGGATGGGGAATTTCCTTCCAGTAGAGGGTGTAACCTTTAGTAGTAGTCCCTTAGTTCCAAAACTACATAGCCAGCGTAGGTTAGAGATATCAACCTACCAGTTGAGGGTTGATAAAGTGTTCACCTACCAGCTTAGGGTGTCTCTTTAGTGCATCTACCTAACCATTGTTAGTACCCGTGGCACGGTAAGGACACCCTTCAAACTAGAGTTACAGGTTGGACCCCAATTAGCTCATTCAGTTATTTTAGTATTCCTTTATTTCCATCAGTGTTGGAGTTAGTTAGGGTTTTATTCACCAACTCCACATTCAAGTAGTCAGATGTTTTACAGACATTCAGATAGTTAGTTAGTTTATCCACTTTATCAGTAAGATTTTAGTATTTTCATAGGTGTTTTAAGGCTTGCATATTCTATTGTACTTTTCAATATTTAAAACCTTATGGAACTATCAGTTGTTTTTCTGTACATGTCTTTTATTATCAGTGTTAATACTTATAGCAGGTACCAGCTCATGGTTATCTTATGGTCACTAGTGACCGTAAGCACCGGTGTCGTGACTATGGGGTAGCCTCGGGTTGCAACAGTTTAGTTAGACATTATTATACTCTTATTATCTTTGTTATATCTCATAGTATATTTTTTGATCATAAAACATTCTTTCCTAAATTAATAATTGGAACATATTCCTCTATAAAATATTTGGCTACCTAAAATTTAACTCATGATTAATTGGACTTGCGAGGTGTTAAAAAAATAGAAATCTTAATATTTAGTTATTAATAAGTACTTTTAGTTTGAGTCTGAGAACTAGTGCATATCATTTTTCTATGAGTTATGATTCATGTTCGTCATCAACCATATTGTTTCATTAAGTTTTGTCTCTAGTTTGGCATATTATATGTTCTTATTTACCAATGTCATCTCTATTCTAATACTTATTATTATTATTATTATTATTTTAGATCTAGTATTGGGAAGTGAGAAAGTATCAATAGATTAGTGGTAATGGCTGTCATGGGAGTATAAGTTGCAAATATAGTGTAGTTTGGATTGGATTCTTTCATTACTATTATATATCATCATTACTTCAGCATTATCCCTATCTTTAACCCACCATGCTTATTTGATCTTTGTTGGGTTTATTTATCTCTTTTTGTTCCTTCTAGGGTTTTGGGATCCAGTTAGGCTAAATCTAGGCTATTATTTTCACTTTCAATTTACTTGTTTCCTATTTATAGAATTTTCCTAGCATAGCCTATATTTTTGTTTTTGGCCCTTTGTTATTGATATTAGTCTTCATATTTGCACTTTATTTATTCTTTTAGTATAATTGAGCTCGGTCGGCCTATGAAGTTAAATACCCATAGTTTTGAAACTTGTATTGCACTTTTGCATCTTTTCCAAAATATATGTATGAGTCATCACCATTGACAATATCCTCAGGTTGTGCTGCTGATCAAAATTTGAGTGAAATTTTTGAGTTTGATGTTGATCTCCCTCCTTCTTATATCTTTATTGTCTTGTTTAGTACATTTTTCTCATATCTAATACTCATTTTGTCATACTAGATCTTGTACTAAAATTACCCGGTCTTAGGGGATTCATTTTTGTATTTTTTTCGTCTCTCCCCCTCTTGTACAAAATGAATATATAAATATATCCATATTCTCACTTTTTTTTGTTACAATTGTATCTTTATTTGCTTCTTTTCTGTCTATTAACCCTTTACTTTTCTTTTAGGCTGTGGTTTGGTTTACATACTGGTGTGTTCAAGTTTGTTCAATCATGACAAGATAAATTGGATCATCGCAGGGGCATCGGGTGGGATTGTCCTTTCCTTCCATAATTATTACTATACACTTAGGAAAAACATAGAACTTTAATACTAACAACAAATATTCTATACAATATTTGTATATCCTTATGCATAATTCTACATAAACAATTTATATTGAAATACTATATTTATATAATCTACACACGTTATTTAAATACATTTTTCATTATTTATTAAACATAATCGTGCTTTCAAAAAAAGATTTTTACTTCCACCTTCATTTGATATATTTAGTCTAGTCGGGTACCACATTTGTAAGATTTGGAAGGATGCATAACCCATTTCTTTTGGATAATTTGAATCTTTAACTAGAATTTAAACTTGTTTTTGTTTATTAACACATAAGTCACACATGTCAATAATCAAATAGGATTCCTTATTTTCCATCAAAATCAGTTGACAACTCTATACATGAGCAATCCTTTGAGCCCCCAAGTTATGTTTTATTTTACCTTAATAAGAAATAGGGCATTACAACAATGCTCATAGAAATTTTAATAATTTTGTGTTTTTTTGAAAACTTTCCCAGTTACTTCATGGTACTTGTTAGTTGTGGGAGTTGATCGTTTGGTTCCAAGGGTGGTTGGTTTTTTGTTATGAATGTTTTTTATTTTGAAAGGCTCTTAATTTGATAGGGTTACTTTGGCCTACATTTTTTTAGTATAGGCGTTGAATGAAAATTTGGTGAATTTGATTATCTTGAAAATGTCTAATTTTTGCAAGTAGGATTGTTGGTTTATCTCCTGAGACATTGACACTTGTTTTAAGAGTTTGGTTGGAAAATTGGTGAATTATTTCCTATAGTTGGCTTCCGTCAATATTTGAAATTAAGGATTGTTTGAGTCAAAAATGCCAACATTTGTCTAGTCGCATTGTTGGTTAATTTATGTAGGTTTTTTTAGTGAATCTGGAGGTTCCATTCAGGTGTGTTTGAATGTTTATATAGTTGTCAACAATTTTTCTTGTACACGAACATTTTGTTCATTGTGTTTGTGAAGGCTCTCTCTTGATATCAAAAGTCTATAAGTCCTTAATAATACAATTATGATTTAGGACACCGAATTGTGAAGGGTAATTTAGTCAAATTTTGCCAAACTTAGTTTGTCATTGCATTCCCAACGAAAACCTCACGATTGTTAAGGGTTTGGGACAAGTCAAATTATAATCATTATAGTGGCCTCATGATTGCGATAAAGGGTTTACATGTGGATCAATTAAAATTCCATGTTTGAACCCAATACACTATAACTCAATTAGTATGTTTTAAAACTCGTTTAGGAGAACCAAAAAGGGCATTTGATATTTATTAATGGGATAAGTTTCCTATAACATTGTTACACAATATGCAGTGGTTATTTCATGACCTCACCATCAAATCAATGTTTTAATACTAGAATTTTTTGTCTTTCTCCAACTATAGATAATGATTGGTTATTTTATGATTCCTAGCTCGATCCTAAGTTCATGTTCAGTCTAATTTCATGACCCAAAGTAGAGTATATGATGGCAACTGACACACCATCTGGTATAGTTAAGCTTATATAAACCCATTACAACAATCTAAGTATATCAAAAGCAAAAGTAGAAAAAGAATAAATAATACCAAAAGATATAGAAAGGAATACAATCTCAATTGTACATCACATGTCTAGTTGTCACTACTTCAAGTCTGTAGTATAGAATATAATCAAATAATCAAAACTTTATTGAATGAAAATAAAATATAATATAAGATAAGGTGAGATTAGGTAAGCTCGCAGAGCTATCAGTCTCTAACTTGATCTACATAAGGCAACGCTTAGAGAATATAATCTACACTTCGATACTCAAATTATTATTGCATAAGGTGTTGAAAAAGGGAAACAAGCAAGAGTGATTATAGAGCACATACTCTACGAAATCATCCCAAATAACTATCCCTCACAAAAAATGATGAGGATGACCACAACCCCAACTATCATAGTTAAATGAAATCAGCATGCACTAAGAAAATTCCCATCCTATCTTATTAGGCAACACATTTATCAAGATAATCATGTCAATGTATTATGGTGGCATGCACAAATTAAAGATCAGTGACAGTAGAGATAAGTTACATAAAAAAGGATTACATTACTCAGTAAGTAATATTAACTCACCTTCCCAAACAAATAATATTTGCTATGGTAGAGGCGGTGTATACCACAAATACCGGATGTAACACAACTATCTAAATAGGATAAAGTCATAAAGATACTCAAGTCTTGTAATATCTCGATCACCAAATCACCCAAGAAAATACACAATATAATGTAAAGTAGTAATATGAAATGCAAAATACACAATATCATATGAAAGATTAAATCATTATAATACAATATGAAAGAAAATAATTATACCTAATATAAAACTATCAAAGTAATGTAATGCAGTTCAAAAGAGAAAATACAATGGAGTGATAAAGCTGAAAGCTATTGCATAGTAGCCATATTTTTGTACCACATATACTACTTCTAAGTTAAATATTCATAGACAAAATCCTTGGGGGGTTTGCTACGTGTATACTATCATGATCTCATATCTCAATCAACTTTGCTGGCACATCCCTTAGCCAAGGAGTTTTGTAATGTATTTTCATTTTTATTCAAAATTAGTGGTTTTAGGTAGTACTTATTCCATATTTATATATGAATGAATGAAATGAAGACGCACGCTCATAACCATATCAATCTCTCATAATAAATTAACTCAACAATGGTATATATGAACTTAAAATCACATCAAATCTCAATAAATCATGATATAAATCATCAGATGACACCACTAATATAAAGAGTAAACTGAGACATTAATAATATCAATTCAAGCCCCTTACTCGAGCATCGTGATAGTTGTAAAGGCATATAATACTCAAATAAAGACAATAATATCTATGCAAAACTCAACTCGGGCATCATGATAATAATAAGGAATATAATGTTGAAATAAGGTTAATCGCATGCCATACAAGGGTATAATAAAATAATAATAACCTTAGTTGATAATAATAAATAAGGCCCCACACAGGCAACACACACATAATAAATAATCCAAACTATGTATTACAGGGAACTAAATAACAACCTAGCTTGTTTTTACACATTATGTTCTATATTTTCTCAATCAGAACACCAACTAGATTAAAAAAAGATAATTATATTATTTAACTACATTTCCTAAAGTTCACCTTCATTTTTTACCTAATAAATAAATTAAGATTTCTTTCTTAACTACCTAACTATAATATCATTGGTTATATCCTAATAGATTACTAACTCTAATAATTGCATCAACTACTACAAATCTAATTGTATCTACTCCATAAGAGAAATAATTATTTTATAAATGGTTTCTAAATATTAATCATTGCATCCATATCTACCAACATGATTTAAGCCATAAAATTGATACATACTATCAATTTACTCAAGATCTATAAGTGATCTATTCTCCATCTACCAAAAGTGTGTGCACAAGTAGAAGAAAATAATCTAGATATCCTTTTTATTATTTCAATCCAATAATAATATTGGCACCTACAGAGATGCTTTTATAATCATCTATGAGGGACCTCCAAACCCCTATTAATATACAAAAGACAAGCATTAAGCACATAATACATAAGAACCTCAAAAAAGATTCAAGGTACATTTCAACTTACCTTAAAGAAGATCCTCAAATACAAATCATGGTCTAAATATTTAAATTTTAGCTCTACTCTCTTGAATCATCACAAAACGCAATCAAATCAAATATGATATCTGCAATTATATACATGTCCAACTATACCCATACTAATATAATTTATTGGGCGGTGAAATATTACTTTGAAAATTACTCAAAAATAAATGGATAAACCTTTAATTGTAATTTTTTAAGGTTTCTAAATTTAAAATTCCGATGAAATAGTGAAGATATTGAAGAAAAACACACTTTTCTCTTTAGAGAGTAAAACCCTAAATTGATGTTTAAAAGTAATGATTTGATGATGGTCTTGTAATAAAATCAATTATTAATTATAGAAAATGATTTACAACTCACCCATGGTTTTTATGTCACATACCCACTTGAAATTGTTTTAATACGAGCTCCCAAACTCTTAAAATGCTGAAAATTGTCTATTGTGTCTCTACTTTGGATAGAAATCATGAAAACCAAAATGGATATTCTTGAAAAAATTAGAAAATAAAGGTATAATAAAATACCCAATGATTATACAAGTAATATACATTGAGAATTAAAATTAATGGAGCTTTCTATATTTCAAAAAATACAAAAATTCTCGATATGCCTATTCAAGCACTGTCAGGTGAGAATTTTGGTTTTTCACATTTGAAACCCACCACATTCACAATAACATGGTTGCTTATTGGAGAAAAAAGAAAAATATCCTTATTCACATTCGCAGTGTACCCATTGCATTCATGAAGAAGAACCTCCGCACCAAAAATCTAGCATCTATTTTCCAAATAATATTGTTATATCTCCCTAAAATAGAAAAGAAATTCAATGATTCATTTTGCATTTGTTCTTAAAAATTGATATGGTTATAATGATACAATAAAATACCTAAAATACCTCATAAAATAAAGGGGCACCTATTAAAACTCTATCATGTAACTCTAAACACAAAAAAAGTATTCAAAACTAATTTGAGACTTTCTGAACACATTCAAACTGTTCTAGTAGAATATATTCAACAATTCAAATTTAATGAAACTAGAAGAAACATCATCTATCATGCAGATTATAATATATGGGCCAAAGGCAACTATATCATATTATGACTTTCCAGGTCATTTTTTTCTTTTCTATATGTTTTATTCATTTAAAGCTACACTATAGATGATTTAGGTCATTTCCAGGTCATTTTCTTTATTTTTGTATCTTATTTGTTGAATTTAGAAGATTATGATAGAATCTTGAGGAACCAATCGTGCTATTTGGAACTGCAAAAGTTGTTGGTCCATTAGAACCTCGTGTAGGACAAAAGTAGCCTTTAGGTTTGTGAGGGCCAAGATTTTTAACCTCTATCTTCACAGGTTTCCCTTCATATTCTAGAAGAGAAGGACATGTAGGTTGGTCCAGCATTTGTTTTTGCGATCATAGTAGACCAACCATGTTGTCAGAGATCTTCCTGGGTTGGCACCCGCGTTCATGTCAGGGGCCCCACATTTAGCAAAAAGGTATTTAGGTAGTATACAAACTTTCTTCTTTATTTTTCATTCATGATTTCAAATTTCCAAACACTATTAAGGCATATTAATCTCTAAAATTGTGACATATTCATATTGTTGAGATGGGAATAGGTTGAATTTAAGTGTATGGAGCCTATATTGTCAATAATATGTAAGGTCCCCATTAATTTTTCCATGTATGTTCTTCATTTTATTTGTTTATTTTTGTATTTTTGTTGGGACTAATTTGGAATCTGTTGAGCTTGATTTTAGATGGATTTACTGTGGTATTTGATCATTGACTTGCGTTGGACACTATGACAGTTTAAATTTGGCAATTCCACAAGGGAGCTTTGCATGGGATTTTTAACTTGTTTTCAAAAACTTAGCATTTATATGCAATATGGGTATTATTTTCCTTATCTTAATGCCTAGATAATTATTGTGATAGTGTGGCATCGCTTGGAGCCCTCTTAGAAGGAGAAATCTTTGGTTTATATGATTTGACAAGCGTTCGATCGCGTCAAGGTAGGCTAGGCTTATCATACATTAAGATTGAGCTTACTAAGTGTATTCATGTTTTATTATGCTAGTTTTGGACCATGAGATTTAACCCAAAAATTGATCAAGTGTTTTACACCTTATTTATTTTGTTAGGGCCCCATTCGTAAGCTTCGAGCCTATTATTCCCTAGTACAGTGTTGTATTATTCTTTAGGGATAAGATTAGTACCATTAGTATCATGAAATTGTATTGGGAAGCCATACACTAGACAAGGTTAGATTCTAACCTAGATTTAGTTTTTTTGGACCCCATATTAAGCCCACTACTCGGTTTAGCTAAGTATGTTTTGTTAGAGAATCTTTAGCTTTAGTTAAACTATTAACTACTATTTTAAGCATTACCTTTAGTTAGGTTTTACCTAGACTTTATTTTTGGCATATTTTTAGCCCTTTTCCCTGGGTAAAGTAGGTTTTGACCTATACCACATATTTTTTACTTAGTAATTAAGGGAACTGCCTTTCTTTAGTAGACTAAGGTTAGTTTTTACAACCTTAAGGTCTAGAACTATGCTTACAAACCTTGGAGTTCTTCCTTTTAATAAAATATGATTAGATTGTCATAAATAAATTTTAGTTCATATTAAATTTGGTATCATGTTGGTATCAATTTCACAATTGAGATTGGCTATCTATGTGATCACAAATTTCTGGTTGCGAAATGGTTACTATGAGTTTTTTTTTGAGTTTGGCATTTTGTTAAGATACAATTTGGATTTTTTGGTATTGATTAAAGTTGTTATAGGAGTATTGATAATCGTACTAAGTTCTGTATACATGATTTTTATGTCCTCTCATTATTAACCACTATATCTAGTTCGAACTTGGCATATGGCCTCTCATTATTATCCACTATTTCTTGTTCGATACTGATGTCTTGCATCTTATTGTTAGCTATTGGTGTTGATTCAGACCTAATGCATATCTTGATTGTTTTATCATGGATTTAGGAAAATCTGGTTACCTAATATCAATTCAACTATGTTTATTTATGATTTCTACATTAGTTAAATCTTATATGCGCCCATTGAATTATGCGGGCTCGATAGCCAAATTGTTTGCTTCTATGTTCCTTCTGGGCTTATGGGGGCCAAGTAAGGTTATTTTTATCTTGTCTGTCTTATCAATTAGTTGTTTATTTTCTATATTACTTTTATGTAATTCCTTTATCACACTAGAATAGCTCAATAGATATTTCTATTTCTACCTAAGTTTCTGCTGAATTAGCTTACACGCTCACATTATATTAATACTTTTATTATATTGAGGTCAGTCGGTCGATGATTCCTACTTTTTAGCCATTATTTGGTACACATATTGCACTTCTATATTTTTTTATTGATAGATGTTCAAGTACGAGCCATCAATGTTGATGTTGTCCTCGGGTCTTATTGTAGATCTAAAGATGAGGGTCCAATTTCTAGTGTACGAGGCTTATCCTCCTTCATTCATTTGGCTTAAAGTCTTTTGCGTTATAAGACTGTTGTACTTACGGATATTTTTTATACTATCTAGTAATCTTCTTTTTAGTAGTGTCTATAGGATCGACTATATTGATGTCATCTAAATTTTACATATCAATGATGTTTAAAGAGGTTGTTGAATCCACTATAGAACCCAAATTGATTGGTCTCTAACCCATGAGGAATAAAGCTAAAATCTATCAAGAATTTGATGATGTAATTGAAAATTATGTGAATAGAAAGGGGGGGGGGGTTTGTAATATTAAGAGTAATAGTTATAGTTTCTAGTTAACTAGATTATGATCAATATAAAAGGAGCACTAACTCTGAGACTTTTCATACTTATCAAACCAACATATTGTCTTACATGTAAAAAAGATATGTATCCCTAACCTTCTCTAAACATTGGTTTGGGTGAGTTTAATTCATCTCCTCTCACACTCGAACCAATGCATTTCTAACCCTTGTTTTGTTTCTTAGATTATCTATCCCATGTATGGCTCAAGTTAATTAATTAGATGAAAGATGGTAGCTTCAAATTATCATTTTCCTTTTACAAATATCTACCTCTTCCTATTACAAGTGTAGAATATAGGTGAGTTCGTAACATTGGTGCTAGTCAAGAACATAATCAAACTGAAGGAAATACAATATATGAAAGAACATCGGTATAGAATGACTTCATAATTAAAATATTTTATTAATTCATCATTGTTCATACAACCCTAGTAATGGGGTCTAGATACTAAGGAACATAAAAACATATGAATATTTTACATATGAAATAATAATGTTAAAAATACAAGAATAAGATTAATAACAAAAATCATAGACTATTTATAAACCCTAAAAAGCAATGTCAAAAATTCCAAGATCAATAATGTATCTCAGAACCTCAAAGTAGTGCAAAACGATTATAAATTGTGTAACATAATCTTTAAAACCTTTGGGAGTATTTACAGATACAACTAAATACTCTCCTAGACTATTAAGGAAAAGTTGGACAGCAACACCTATGACTCATGGGTTTAGTTCTGGATCATTCCCACGAGTCGTGACGACCTTTTGAAATCAGAATCCATCATAAATCTTTAGTATTTAACTCACCACTCAAACTCATGAGTCATGCCTTGGAGTTATGGATCATTGTTTGTATCTTGGGAATCCAATTTTACTTTTCTACTTCAGAACCTCCACTTACACCTCAACTTACGCCCCTGGGTCCAACCTATGATTCGTAGGTCACCACTATACTTATTTTACATCCTTCTTTCTCAATTTTTCCTCCAAAACCCATTTTATTATTTAATCAACAAAATTGCATTATACCCAACAAAAATACCAAGTTCTTGCATAATTTTCATATTTTAAGCATCAAAAGTGTCGTAAATTAATAACACAACAACATCTTTAGTCCTAGAACATTCGCAAGACATTAGGTAACTAAAACATAATAATCAATCATGATGCTTAACTAAGAGAAACCTAAGGAACCTACAAAAGTCATTTTATTCACTTAAGTTCACACTTTCAAACCCGTCAGAAGAAAAACTTTCAAAACCACTGTATGTATATATGTAACACAACATCTTCATAGAAAAGGGATCAAGTAATGGCATCAGATTAGCAACAAAAAAAACATGTATAAATTACATTACTCAAACAAATAAACACCTAACAATGCAATAAATATGCCATCACAAGAAAGAATTATCATAACAAATAAAATTGTGGGGACTACACCAAGCAATTATGATCATAAAAAAACTCAAATCGTGTGTCTGAAATACAATAGGCTTCCCCATATTTTCTATGCCTTAGTTTTCAGGACAATTGGATTGTCATTAGAATATGACTTTTCTCGACAGTGACAGTACATATGGGTAATTGTGACTCAACCCTCCTTAATATTATACTTACATTTTTGGCTCTATGATTAAACTATGATGTTTTTATTATCTTTTCTTATCGTTTATTTATTTTCATATTCGATGTGGTTTTCCTCAGGATTTTTATTTATATCTTTTCTTTGTCTCTTTTATTATACTTTTATTATCACATCAGACCCTACCTTATTTTTTCTCAACATCTTTTTTATAATCGTCATTAACTGGGCACCTCTATGATAGACACCCTCAGCTTAGGTGCTTTGCCTATGTTGAGATAGATAATGTCCAAGGAGGGACTTAGGTCAAAATATGTTCATTGTAATTATAACAGGAAGGTGAATGGTTAAACAAAAGTATAGGTCACTTTAGGCTCACATTTAGGATTAAGGGAGAGTTATTTTCATTTGGTATATCATTTAGGCTACACGTGGGCTTATTCAAGAACAACCTATGATTCCATTCCATCTAATTATCCTATAAAATAGGGAAGACTAATCGAGAATGTTTTGGATTGCACAGATAAAGTAAATGAAGTGAAAACCTAACAAACAAATAGAACAATGTTCAATAAAAGCTACTACCTAGCTGGTTTAAGTAATACGAAGCTATGGTTATTTTGTCCCTAATACAATGGCATAATAAGATCCAAAAATGGTCAGAATTTCATACCTTCAAATCACATAGCTCATGTAAAAAAAAATAAGTGCAGTCTAATTTTATTCATCATAAAAAAACAAAAAAACACAAAAAGTTTGAGTGCACCAAGGTTCTTTATTTTTCTCCTAACCTAACATAACAAACCTAAGCATATAACGAACAACAAAATATCTTAAACATGTTGGCTGTACTATGATAACACATGCTGGAGAAAAGATACACGAAAAGAAAAACCCGATAAGTACATCTAGACCATTGTATCCCTAAGCCCATCAAATAAGTATGCATTATCCCTATGCAGTGGAAAAAGTTAATTATGTGAGTTAGGTACATTCTTGTGCCACCATAAGTGTGTAGTTCAGATGTCAATGACACTAAAAAGAGTCATAAAATATAAAACTAACTAGACACCTTGGGTTGCCACCCAAGAAGCACCTGATGAAAGAGTCTAGATAGGGATTGAACATGAGATTCATCAAATCCATGAATGCGACTGGGCATTAGTTAGTACGAAAGACATAACCAAGAACTCATAATTACCATAACAGGTCCTGACATCTGTATTTGGGATATACTTGGCCTAAATCATCAATTGATGATAACCAAACCTCAAATCAATCTTCAAAAACATAGCAACACCCTGAAGCTGGTAGAACAAATCATCAATCCAATGCATAGGATAATAGTTATTCATAATAACCTTATTAAGATACCTATAATCAATACACATATGCATGGAACCATCTTTTTTCTTTACAAATAATCTAAGAGCTCTCCATGGGGACACACTCGATTGAAAGAAAACCTTACCAACATGATCCTTAAGTTGGGAATTAATCCCCTTATGCTAGGCAGGAGCCATATAGTAAGGTGGAATAGAAATAGGTCGGGTGCCAGGGTCAAGGTCAATAGCACTCAATCTTATGGTTAGGGGGAATACCAGGAAGGTTAGTAAGAAACACGGGTATATCACGAAGGTCAGTAGAAAACACATCAAAAACTCAAAAACAATAAGAACAGAGTCAAGTGACGGACTTTCTACATGAGTATCACATATATAGGGGAGATAAAACTCGCAACCTCTTGATATATATCTTCTATCAAAAACATAATAAATAATCCCTGTCAAATTACGACAAATAATTCCCTGCTACACGACTGGTTGAACATTGGGCATGCCTAAGCTAATGATCTTTGTAAAGAAATCCATGACCACATGATAGTGAGATAACAAATCCATGCTCAAAATCACATTAAAATCTTGCTAATCAAGAATAATTATAATAGCATAAGTATCAACATCATTAACTATCACAACACATGATCGGAATACTTGATCAACTACTAAAGAATCAACAACGAAAGTAGATACAAACAGTGTAACAGATAATAAGTCACTAGTCAAATTCAACTGTGGTGCATAATAAGTAGATAAATAAGAATAAGTGAATCCGAGATAAAATAAAGAAAGAGACAATACGTGGCATACCATAATAGGACATAGAACTACAACATCTAAAGCTCAGCCTTCGTTCTAGTAGGTATGGTTTGTAATACCCCAGCAAATTTTCTTCGTAAAGATTTCATGAGAAACGTATTGAGTTCTACGCTTTAGAGCAATCCATAAATTTTCTGTGTGGTATTTCAAAGACGTTGACCTACCATTACGTAGACTATCGAATAAGCTCTCCAACGATATGTAGATTATCCAAAATGGACACTCGAGTGATGAGTTATGACTATTCCGATCGAACTACGACCATTTTGATTGAACTGTGATTAGTAAAACGTGCAGGAAACTAAAAATTACTGCAGGCAGGAAAATTTTAGGGTCAACTTCAAAGGAACATAACTCCTTGTACATAATAATCTGGGTGAGCAATTATATATCAACGGAAATTTTTTAGAGTCCTCTTTCTAATGAAATTGGTTTCATCCAATTTGGCTGTCGAAGTAAAATGTTATGGTCGATTTATTTCAGCCTATCAAAAAAGTCCACCAAAGGACAAATTTGATATTATTTGTTTTTAAGGGCAATTTGGTCATTTCACACCCCCTCTTGGATTAAAATTTATCCATTTAATCCAAAATTGAACCTTCAAAATTCATTTTCTCCATGAAACATTTTGGATAATGAAACCCCAGCCAAATTTCACCTTCAAATACCTTTCAATTTCACTGTACACATACAAAATTAATCTGATAAACGAACTCCTCATTTCAAGACCTTCGAGGAGCACCCATTATTTGTTCGAATAGGATTCCGTAATCAAGAAGTCAATTTCAAGATATGTGGGGTTTTGAACAAGAGCAATCTTCCATTCTTGTGCCCAAAGTTTTAATTTTATTATAGTTTTACATGATTTTGCAAGTGAGATTATGTCTAAATAATTCGATTATGAGATTATGATGGTTGAATGAATAAACTTTGATTTATATGATTATCTAAATATTTTCATGATATGATTTAATAATTATCATTGTGAATTACACAGTTTTACCATGAGGTGGTGCTTTGAATATTTTGGGATGTATGTCGAGATGGTATTTTTGATTAATATTTTGAGATATTTGTCAAGCCTTATGCTTCCCAATGAAGATTTGAATTATTGAATATATATTTGAGACATGAGATGTTTTGATATCTATAATTGTAAATTTCATATTTTTATTTTGAATGATTTTTAGATATATGTTGAAATGGTATTTTGGAATGATTTTGAGATTTATGATAAGCTTAAAGCTTCTTTATGACGAAATTAAATCATTGAGCATATTGAGATATAATATTTGAGATGTTACCATGAGTCTTGATATTATATCAAAAATATTGATGTTGTCATGACTTGATAAATTTTTACATTTTAATATTTAAAAAGGTTGAGTTCTATTATTGAAATTTCATGATATTCAAAAATGGGTATACACTAAAATTACTTTATGAAGGATTTATAAGACTTTGAATTTTTTTTCCAATATGGATATACATGATTACTTCACTACTCTACTTCTTAAATTGAGAATTTATTCTATGAATTGCATACTACTACAATGAATTGATATTTTTAAAGGCTTTCGAGATAAAAGTCGTGATTTTAGTTATACGACGGGATATGTATTATTATTATGAAATGAAGGTCTTAAGTGCTTTTCAAAAGCTTTTTTCATAATTTAATTGTTGAATTGAAAGAATAATCATTTGAGTACATTGACCTTGAACTCGTAGCATCGAGAAGATTTTGACTGTGAGAAAGATTGATTTATATATAGATGTTGAGATGAATTTTGGTATTTTTTTCCAGATGATTTTGATGAGTTAAATTATTGAAAATATTACGTATTGAGTCTTCATATCCTTGTCCAAATATCAAGTGGGTTATGGTTCAATGCATTGATAACTTGTTGATGTTGAAAAAGACAAATATTTTAAGTCGAAGTTGGACTTAGGAATCTATAAATTGTTGATGAATTATAAATTGAGATATTTGTTTTGGTCTTTATGATAGACCCTTATGATGATTATGGTGGATCTCCTAACGTGTTCTGAGCTTGTCGGGGAGAAGTACTTAGCACCGAGAGGGAAATTTGGTATTTTCCCAAACCTATGTGCCACTGTAGGGTTGTTTGATGATGATATTATTGTCCAGAGAGCCCAATTATGATTATTGCAGTTTTAAGGTCGTACTATCTGGCAAAGAGTATGACGCTCCTGCCAACGGGGGTTTCAAACATTGGTGTTCCACATAGCTCACGTGGGGTTGTCGGTTACAGGAAACTCCCCATGTTTATAAAAGACATGTTTCTTGAATTAACGAGTCACTCTGAGATTTGAGTCAAAGAGTTGAGATATTATGATGAATTATGATTACCTATGATGAGTTTTAGTGATATGATAATTTATGATAATTTATCATAATTTATGATTTTTGATGATTTACATTGATTATGAAATTTTACTATTTGAACTATTTATTATCAAAGTATGAAGAGTTTGATTTGATATAACTCAAGCCAAGTGATTCATCATTGTTTGTATAAATGTTTTCATAAAATTGATGATGTTATTTAAAGTGTTGCATGCATCACCACATACTCAGTACATTCTCTTTATGATGACCCCTATCTACTATTCTATTCAGTTGCAGTATCTGCTCAGCAGATAAAGGAGTCCTTATAGTTTAAGGTCTTCTATTTGTTATTTTAGTTTAGAGACACTGTGCATTCTTCTGTCGACCATATTGAGTGGGTTGGTTGGGAGTCATGAACCATTTATGTCTAGGCAATACTAGTAGAGGCTTTATAGAGAGTAGTAGTGGTTGATGTATTCAGTCTCTTTCTTGTATATGTATATTTGTCGGTAGAATTGTTATTTTGTAATTCTAATATTGTATTGAACAAATTTTGTATTGAGATATTTCCAGCTTTATTCTGTCAGAATTATGTTTTAAATTAGGTGCTTTTGAGTTATACCTTTGAAAGGGTTAGCTTAGGGTCACTTGTGACCCTAAGCACCGTGTGGTATCTCAGGGCTCGATGTTCAGGGCGTTGGAAACTGGGTATCATAGCACAGAGTTCAAGTGTCCTAGGGTGTCTATGAAGCCGTGTCTAGTAGAGTCTTGCAAAATGGTATGGAGACGTCTGCACTTTTCTTCGAGAGGCTATAAGTCATTTAGGAAAGGTTATTGTTCTTTCAAGTTTTGAATTGTGCAATAAGTTTAAACCAGATAAGTTACCAAATTTTTTTTCAGGATCTATAAGTGACAGTTTGTAATTTTCTATCTATGTGCTATTCTTGAGATAGATTGAGCAGCAAGTGCCGGTTCTTTCCCTGATAATGTTTTCAGACTAATTAGCAAAATGTTTTAGAAGTCTTATAAAAGTGGCTTTAGAACAGCCTCCCAGTGTGTTATAAGTTCCTGAAGTTTCATGTTATGTCCTCTTCTTTATGACTTGTTCAGCTAAGACTGAGTGGATGCGTACTCCTTGATCATCGAATATGGTATGCCAAGTTCCTATCTCCCATAATCTTGACATCATCATGCTGTTGAAAAAAAAATGAAGTCTAGTAAAGCCGTGTGGGGCTCTTTCGATTCACTAGCATTGCTGTTTTGTTATTCACCTAAAACTTTTTTTCAAAACTCATATTCAAAGCCTAGTGAAGCCGTGTGCGGCCTATTTTGATCCACTAGCAACTTGTAGTTCATCTTGTTCCTTGTGCTGGCTGAAAATGTGGGATTTGGAGGTGTAGTAGTAAGAAGGATGGTAAGTGTGATTTGTTGAGCATAAGCATAGAGGAATCCATTGTTGCATACATTTGTGGTTAATAAGGAGTGATATATCCTTGTGTGTTAATTTTTTGATGTATTTTGTTCGAGGTATGAAATGGGTGTTGATGGTATTTGTATGCCAGAGAGTATAGGTTAGTAATAGAAGTACTCAGTGGGTGAGTGTTGTTAAATTATGCCGTTGCCGGGTTGCAAAAGGAAGTTAAGTTAAGGCGTAGAGAGCTATGAACTAAGTTAAGTTTTGTATGAAGGATAAATACTAGTCACGGGTGAAAGAAGGATGTGTTAATGGATTGTGAATAAGATAAGTTATATGATATGACCAATTATTATTGTTATGAAGTTTAAATGGGCAAGCATTGGTTGAGGATTGTTTTATAGTTTCAAAGTGGAAATTTTGTGCCAAAAGTTTTAAGTTATACTGTCTGCTAAAAGTAAAGTTTGAACGATTGGTGATCGTAAAGGTGACTGTGAGGATTTCTTGATTAATGGTATTAGTTGTTAGGAAGTCATCTTGTAGGCTTGAATAGTGGATGTAAGAGCCTAAGTTTGGTTGATTCGTGATTAAGTTTGATGATGTGTTTATGATGAGAAAGTTCTGCTTTAATTTCAATGATTAGTGTAAGACTGTAATGGTTGAGCTTCTTAGATGTGATTTTGATTCTTGTGGTTTAGAAATATAAGTTTACTATCATGATTTTAATAAGCAATGACAGAGGTAGTGTGGTCCATTAAGGATGAGAAAAATTTGAGTTTAGAGTTAGACTCTAAGATTGAAATTCCGAAGTTGAGCTTAAAGCGTTGAAGCTCTAGATGGTGTATGCTTATTTTGATCTAAGTGGTAATGTGAAGTAAGATTGAGATTAAGCTTTCATGTATATTATGGTTAGTTGAAGTTTTAAGTGGTTATCTTGAGTGGTTGTGGTGTACATGTTTCAGATTCTGGAAGCTAGTTATGCTTCAATTCGTAAACTCCTACAAAACGATCTTTGTTTTCCAAGTATTCCAGCTCAGTCAATCAGAATCGTATAGTGTACCTTCTCATTTATCATTTCATCATGTTATCCAAGGATCTTAAGAATGAAATCATTTCCATATTGAGCATCTCAGTAGTTACGAGTATACCTCTGTTCGTGCGTCATGCATATGAGCTAATTCATAGGTGCCCCGTGCACAATCTTAGTGACCCTGTGAAATAAGTGTTGTAGAGGAACATATAGTCCCAAGGGGTGATAAACCATGACTTCTTAAAGCTTCCATGTTGTAAACTCATCTAGTTCATGCTCAAGTTCTCATTACTATCCTTGAATTAGAAATTGTCGCATACGCATTCATACATTCCAGAGTCAGTTCAGCTAGATATTTATTTGTTAGATGTGCATGTTCAGTATGAGGACTAGGAAACTGTAATTCCAATCGTGCCGATATGTCTAAGATGTTCGCGCCCCTTAAGAAAGTCAGATGATCAGTGCTTTTATCCTATCAAGCGACATTCCAGGATGAATTTTTCCAAGGGGAAGATAATGTAATACCCAGGAAAATTTTCTTCGTAAATATTTCGTGAGAAACGTATCAAGTTCTATGCTATAGAGCGATCCATAAATATTTTGTGTAGTATTTCTAAGATTTTGACCTACCATTGTGTAGAGTATAGAACAAGCTTTCCAATGATATGTAGATCATCAAAAACGGACACTTGAGGGATGAGTTACGACCATTCCGATCGAACTGTGAACAGTAAATTGTGCAGGAAATTAAAAACTACTGCAGCCAGGTGAATTTCAGAGTTAACGTCAAGCGACCATAACTCCTTGTACATAATGATCTGGGTGAGCTACTATATATCAATGGAAATCTCTAAGAGTGATCTTTCTAATGAAATTGGTTTCATCCAATTTGTCTATTGGAGTAAAACGTTATGGTCGATATACTTCAGCCTATCAAAACAGTCCACCAAAAGACAGATTTAACATTATTTGTTTTTTTAAGGGCAATTTGGTCATTTTACACCCCCTCTTGGACGAAAATTTGTCCATTTAATCCATAATTGAACCTTCAAAATTCATTTTCTACATGAACCATTTGGGATAATGAAACCCTAGCCAAATTTCACCTTCAAATACCTTTCAATTTCACTGTAGATATCCAAATTTAATCCGATAAAGGAACTCCTCATTTCAAGACCTTTGAGGAGCACCCATTATTTTTCAGAACAGGATTCCGTAAACAAGAAGTCAATTTCAAGGTATGTAGGGTTTTGAACAAGAGAAATCTTCCGTTCTTGTGCCCAAAGCTTTAATTTTATTATTGGTTTACATGATTTTGCAAGTGAGATTATTTCTAAATAATTCGATTACGAGATTATGATGGTTTATGAATAAACTTTGATTTATATGATTAACTCAATATTTTCATGATATGATTTAATAATTATCATTGCGAATTATACACTTTTACAACGAGGTGGTATTTGGAATGATTTTGGGACGTATGTCGAGATGGTATTTTGGAATAATATTTTGAAATATGTGTCAAGCTTTATGCTTTCCAATGACGATTTCAATTATTGAATATATATTTGAGACATGAGATGTCTTGATATCTATAATTGTAAATTTTAAATTTTTATTTTGAATGATTTCGAGATATATGTTGAAATGGTATTTTGGAATGATTTTGAAATTTGTGATAACCTTAAAGCTTCTTTATGATGAAATTGAATCATTGAGCATACTGAGATATAAAATTTGAGATGTTACCATGAGTCTTGATATATTCTCAAAAATATTGATGTTGTCATGACTTGATAAATTTTTACATTTTGACATTTAAAAAGTTTGGGTTCTATTATTGAAATTTCATGATATTCGAAAATGGGTATACACTCAAATTACTTTATGAAGGATTTATAAGACTTTGAAATTTTTTTCCAATATGGATATACATGATTATTTCATTACTCTACTTCTTTAATTGAGAATTTATGCTATGAATTGCATACTACTACATGAGTTGATATTTCTAAAGGATTTCGAGATAAAAGTCGTGATTTGAGTTGTATTACGGGATATATATTCTTATTATGAATTGAAGGTCTCAAGTGCTTTTCAAAAGCTGTTTTCATGGTTTGATTGTTGAATTAAAAGAATAATCATTTGAGTACATTGACCTTAAACTCGCAGAGTCGAGATGATTTTGACTATGGCAAAGATTGATTTTGATATAGATGTTGAGATGAATTTTGGTATTTTTTATCTAGATGACTTTGATGAGTTGAATTGTTGAAAGTATTACATATTGAGTCTTCATATCCTTGTCCAAATGTTGAGTCAGTATTGGTTCAATGCATTGATACCTTGTTGATGTTGAAAAATATTGAAATGTTTCAAGTCGAAGTTGGGGATAGGAATCCACAAATTGTTGATGAATTATAAATTGAGATATTTGTTTTTGTCTTTATGATAGACCCTTGTGATGATGGTGGTGGATCTCCTAACACGTTCTGAGCTTGTCGGGGAGTAGTACTTAGCACCAAGCGGGAAATTTGGTATTTCCCCAAACCTATGTGCCACCGTAGGGTTTTTTGATGATGATATTATTGGCCAGAGAGCCCGATTATGATTATTACAGTTTTAAGGTCGTACTCCCTGGCAAAGAGAATGACACTCCCGCCAATGGGGGTTTCAAATGTTTGTATTCCATGTAGCTCACGTGGGGTTGTCGGTTATAGAAAACTCCACTGTCCATAAAAGTCATGTTTCTTGAATTACCAAGTCACTCCGAGATTTAAGTCAAAGAGTTGAGATATTATGATGAATTATGATTACCTATGATGAATTTTAACGATATGATAATTTATGATTATTTATCATAATTTATGATTTTTGATGATTTACATGGATTATGAGAT
>NC_061121.1:127102790-127217959 GCF_002878395.1 Capsicum annuum | reverse complement strand
ATTTATCATAATTTATGATTTTTGATGATTTACATGGATTATGAGATTTTACCATTTGAACTATTTATTATGAAAGTATGTCGAGTATGATTTGATATAACTCAAGCCAAGTGAGTCATCATTGTCTGTATGCATGTTTTCTTGAAATTGATGATGTTATTTAAAGTGTTGCATGCACCCCCACATACTTAGTACATTCTCTTTGTGCTGACCCCCATCTACTATTTTATTTAGTTGCAGCATCTGGTCAGCACGTAAAGGAGTCCATATAGTTCAATGTTTTGTGTTGGTTGTTTCAGTTCAGAGACATTTTACCTTCTTCTGTCGGCCATATTGAGTGGGATGGTTGGGAGTGATGCCCCGTTTATTTACAAGCAATACTAGTAGAGGCTTCATAGACAGTAGTAGTGGTTGATGTATTTAGTCTCCTTCTTGTATATGTATATGTGTTAGTAGAATTGTCATCTGTTAATTCTAATATTTTATTTAACAGATTCTATATTGAGATATTATATTTTAAATCAGCTGCTTTTGAGTTATACCTATGAAAGGGTTAGCTTGGGGTCACTTGTGACCCTAAGCACCATGTGGCATCTCGGGACTGAAATGTTTGGGGTGTTACATGGTTATAACTAATTGCATCCGCCACCTGGCTGGGTACTATCACACCTCAAATCCTATTGGGGCGGATATTCACCCATAGCCATAAAGGCCTGAGAGAACCAATTCATAACCTTAGAAGCTTAGTTGATGGAACAAATATCCAATTTCATGACAAAGAGTGCAAAATAGAGTATGCCTTACATACCTGGTAATATAACTTCGAAACTAACCCGACTTGACTTCCCACCTTTTATATTACTTATCTATAATAGAATATATGGTAAACTAGTATTAGCAACCAAATAACACATTTAGGCT
The DNA here is from genome assembly GCF_002878395.1 of Capsicum annuum. Taxonomy (NCBI): domain Eukaryota; kingdom Viridiplantae; phylum Streptophyta; class Magnoliopsida; order Solanales; family Solanaceae; genus Capsicum; species Capsicum annuum. The sequence goes on along the minus strand of NC_061121.1, from coordinate 127,217,038 downwards.
ACTTAACTTCACCCAAAATAGTAACAGGGCAGTAAGCCATTAATATATCAATCAAGGGTGTTCTTTTAACCTTCTTCTCGTTCAATTACACCCATATACCACACAGGTTCTTATAAGATTCACCGAAACCACCTCGGCTTCATTACACATTCCAAACAATACTCAAAACAGATTGGCAGTAAATAAATTCAATAATTGGTTTGGTGGTGTACCATTACACCTTTCTTCTATATTTCATTACAAACTAATCATACCTTCCTCCAACATCAACATAGCAGAACATAACATATACATACAAAATAGTCCACAAAACAACCTCAAATCCCTTTTGTTGTAGCAATCAATTATTGAACTCATCATATTTTGAGTTCTCAATAACAACACATCCATAATTCTCTTTCAAATTTACATACAAGAAGAACAAAATAGCGCTGTCACCTTTCCTCAATTCTACAACTTATTCTTTTAATTTGAACTCCTCAATACATCAACTTCCACTTTACTTCACACTTTAAACCAAAGAAGAAAAAAGATCTCTTAATAACAAAGAAAAAGTGAGCAAGTAACTTGTTCTATATTCTACCATGTATTTATAATTAGGAACCTATAGCATGTATTCCTAATCTTTCATGAGATAATTAAGCCAAATCGTAAGTGTTTTCACTTAACTTGGGCTGCAAAAGGTGAGGGTTTCTTCAAGAACCCTAGAAGGAATTTTAGGGCTGCTCCTACTTATTTTAGAGAGAGTAGAGAAATTTTGTGAAATATTTTCTTTTTTGTGATATAGAAATGAAGTAAAAGGACCAGAAACTTCGCCTTAAAACGACCCTATTTTGTCCACTGCCTTAGCTTCATTTTGGACCTTAAAATTGGCCAAATTGGTCCAAGTATGTGATGCACCTACTTAAGGGTTCAAGCTTCTCAAATTTTCAAAGTAGGTGATGCACCTACTTACTTAAATTCATATTTTGGGCTCAATTAACTTTGCCTTTGGCAGACTTGTGTGTTGGGCCATTTATTTATTTTCTGCCCCTATTATTAAATTTGGGCCCAAATAAGTACATTAGTATCGGCCCAAATCTGGTATAAAGCTATGGGTCCATTAATTTGGTCCAAATAGATTAAGTAGGTAACTCACCTAACAGCTTAATTAAGTTAGCAAGCACCTTAATATTTTTTTCCATTTCCAGCTCCTAATCTGTTTAATCTAACCTTTAACTTCTACACACTTGGTCACTTTAAACTCTAGATTTAAATACTAGCTTATGATCCTAAGTTTACATAGTCGTCTTGACGTTAACTTCGTCGCATCACATTAAACTACATGGGCAACATCTATAATTCCATCTACACCATTAATACTTGCATAACAAATCTCATTCGTTACCTATACCATAGGGCTATACTAAGCTCCATATAATTAGAACATGTACAAGAAAAATATGGGATGTTACATCCTTCCCCCTTAGGAACATTCATCCTCGAATATTAGCAGAACTATCCAACCAAAACAAGCTCAATCCTAAGTTTAATATCCCAATTATCATATAGTGCTTATATATTACACTTCCTTATTATTGCTCTAATTCAACATCTTGGACTTTCTCTTTGTATTTGAAAAAATAGGGCTACTTAGATTACATCGCTTCTTTATCTTCCTATATTATCTCTTCTACTTGTTGGTTCCCCCAAAGCACTTTTGAAGAATCTATTTATTTATTCCTTACCTTCTTAACTTGACGATCTAGGATAGCAACATGTATTTCTTCATAGGTAAGATCTTCCAGAACCTGTATATCTTTAGTACAAGTGATATGAGATAGATCTCCCATTCCATTTCGAAGCATTGAGATGTGAAATACTAGATGAGCTATTGAGAGCTCTTGGGGTAGATCTAATTCATAAGTGACTTGGCCAAACCTCCGAAAAATCTTATATGGGCCTATATAATGTGGACTTAGTTTTTCTTTCTTACCAAATCTCATAACCCCCTTCATTGGTGACTCCTTCAAGAATACCCAATCACCTATAGAAATCTCTATCCCCCTCTTTCTAACATCTACATTTGACCTGTGTCGACTTTGGGCTATTTCTAGCCATTGTTGGATCACTTTAACCTTTTCCATAGCTTGATGAACAGGATCTGGTCTGAATAAGGCAGTTTCACCTGCTTCAAACCATCCAATTGGTGATCTACAATTTCTTTCATATAAAGTTTCATATGGTGCCATTTTGATACTCGAATTATAGCTATTATTGTAGGAAAACTCGACGAGAGGTAAATGATCATCCCAACTACCTTTAAAGTCTAATGCATAAGCTAGCAGCATATCTTTAAGTGTTTGAATGGTACGTTCTTCTTATCCATCTATGTGAGGGTAAAAAGTTATACTTTAATTCAATTGTGTTCCCAAATTTCTCTGGAAAGACTTCCAAATATTTGTAGTGAATTGAGCTCATTGATCTGATATAATAGATAATGAAACTCCGTGTAGATAAACTATCTCTTTAATATTTAATTTGGCATATTTGCCAACTGTGTAAGTGGTCCTAACCAGTAGAAACTGTGCTGATTTGGTAAGCCTATCAAATGTCACCCATATGGAATCAAAGCTTTCAGATGTACGAGGCAAACCAGTGATGAAACCCATGTTGATCATGTCCCACTTTTAGAGTGGAAGATCTATACATTGCATATAAGCCTAGGCTTTTGGTGCTCTACTTTAACTCTTTGACAATTTAGACATTCGGTTACAAACTCTACAATGTTCTTCTTCATGTCACCCTACCAATTCATCCCTTTCAAATTGTCATACATTTTTGCTGACCCTGGATGGATGTAATACCTTGAATGATGTGCTTATGTCATAATCCTATTTCTTAGCCCGTCAACATTAGGCACACACAATCTATTTTGGCACCTAAGTACTCCCTCTAGCGTAAGCTCAAATGCCTTTGTCATACCAAATTGCACATTCTCCTTAGGCTGTAATAGAATGGGATCTACACATTGCTTCTCTTTTACGTCAACTACTAGTGAAGCTTTTGCATTATTATGCACAATAAGCCCCTCATCTAGAGTTTCAAGAAGGTGAACACCCAAATTGGTTAGTTGGTGTAGATCCTTAGTCATCCTTTATTGTGCTATAGACTACACATAAGTGATCACCATAGTCTTATGACTTAATGAATCAGCTACCACATTTGTTTTTCCCGAATTATATAAGATATCAACATCATAGTCTTTTAATAACTCAAGCCATCTCCACTGCCTCAAATTTAGGTCTTTCTGATTAAAGGTATATTGCAAACTCTTGTGGTCAGTATATATGTCAACATAATTTCCATACAAGTAGTGACGCCATATATTTAAGGCAAATATAATCGCTGCTAGCTCCAGATCATGCGTTGGATAATTTTTCTCATGTGGACGTAATTGTCTTTAGGCATATGCTATGAATTTTCCATGATGCATCAATACACTCCCTAAGCCAATTCATGAAGCATAACAATACACTGCATACCCTTCTGTGCCTTCTGGAAGTACCAATATGGGTGTAAAGGTCAAATTATTCTTCAGATCTTAGAAACTTCTTTCACATGCATCATTCGATTGGAACTTGGATACTTTGTGGGCTAGCTTTGTTAAAGGTGTAGAAATTAAATAAAATCCTTCAACAAAACTTCTATAATAACCTGCCAACACAAGGAAACTATGAACCTCCGAGTCTTCCTGGCTTCTATCTTTTGATTATAAACCTTTATTCCTTCATCAGATATAATATGATCTAAGAATGCCGTAGATTTTAACCAAAAATAAATTTGGAGAACTTTGCATATAGCTTGTGATCACGAAGAATCTATAAAACCTGTCGTAAGTGACAAGCATGGTCCTTATTGGATCTCGAATAAACTAGAATAGTATCTGCAAAATCTATCAAAAACATATCAAAGAATTTCTTGAACACCCTATTCATAAAATCCATAAAAGTTGCAGGTGCATTAGTTAGCACAAAGGACATGACTAAAAACTTGTAGTGATCGTACCATGTTCAAAAAGCTATCTCGGGTATATCCTTCTCTTTGACCCTCATTTGATGGTAACCAGACGACAAATCAATCTTTGAAAACCACTTGGCACCTTACAACTGATCAAATAAGTCATCAATAATCGGAAGGAGATATTTGTTCTTAATAGTCACTATGTTTAGTTGCCGATAGTCAATACACATTCTCAATTAGCCATTCTTATTACGCACAAATAACACTGGTGCACCAAAGTAGAAACACTAGGCCAATGGATCCCTTTTCTAGCAAGTAATCAATTTCTCTTTTAACTCTTGTAATTATACTGGTTCCATTCTATGCGGAGGAATTGAAATTGGTTGAGTATCTAAAATAACATCAATACAAAACTCCACTTCTCATTTTGGAGACAAACCTGGAAGATTTTCAGGAAATACGTCGGGAAATTCATTCACTACTAGAATAGTTTGAAGAGTTGGTAGATCCGCATCTGTATTCTTCACCCTAACTAGATGACATGTGTAGCCCTTGGAAATTACCATTTTTTCCTTAAAATAAGAAATAAATTTACCTCTTGGTGTACCAATATTACCCCCCAATTCAAGGATTGCCTCTTTTGGAAAATGGAAATACACCTTCTTAGTTCGGTAATCTACTATGGCATAACAAGAAGCCAACTAATCCATACCTATTATAGCATCAAACTCTACCATTTCTAACTCAACCAGGTCAGACATTGTATCACGACCGTAAATAGTTATTAGACAATTTTGATACACTCTCCTAGCTAGAATGGATTCACCAATCGGCGTCGATAATTAAAGTTGCTTAGCTAGCAATTCTGGTGTTTTTTTGAACTTTCCAGTAACTAATGGATTGATGTAGAACCCGGATCAACTAATTCATATACATAATGTGAAAAGATAGAAAATATACCTGTAACCACATCAGGAGAAGCCTCTAAATTTTGTTGATCCGCTAAAGCATATGTATGATTCCGAACTCAACTAGATCTAGCTTCTCATTTAGCACCTCTACCATGACCCATAGATTGTAAAACCCTACCTGAATGAGGCACCGATAATGATGATGCAACGGCTGATCCAGTAAGTCATGCCATACCACCTATTCCCCTTTGCGGGCATTTTCTCATTATATGTCCTGACGTACCACACCAAAAGCAAGCATTTGACCAGAATCGACATGTGCCTAAATAAAGCTTTCCACATTATTTACATAGCTATCGAGGAGGACATAATTGGCTCATACTCCCTTGCTCTCGATACCCCGCTATTAGTAAACTCTGACTCTCACTTCTTTTCCTAAACTAGTTGCCTTTAGACCCTTGAAACTGCGGTGGAGCACTAGCTGCAGAATAAGAAGAAAATGGCCTAGGCATTCTATTAGAAAATCGAGGCCTAAACTCTTCTTGGGATGCCATAAACTTCCCCGTAGGTCTAGAACTCTTGGAATACCCTCTTTTCAATTCTTGTGTTATTCTTCTTTGCCTCTGATCCTTCATTTTTTGTGCAAATGTTTGTATCCTTGCTTTGTCCATGTCTTTGTTCAAAGAAGCAATAGTACAATCTCTAACTAGATATTGATCCAATCTATCCATATATCGATGAACTCTATTATCCATTATAGCTACTATATTAGGAGCATACCTAGCCAAAGAGTTAAATCAGAGGTTTTACTCCCTTACTCTCATATTTCCTTGGTGATGATTCAGGAATTGATCCGTACGGGCTTCTCGAATCTCAAATTGAAGGTAATGATCAAGAAATTACTCTTTGAACTCTTTCTAAGTAGCTGAAGGTGCATCAATACCTCTAGATTGTTTCCAGTCTTAATACAAAAATATAGCCTCCCCTTTGAATCTATATACTGCTAGCTCAATTGTCTCTTTACCCAACACATGCATGACATCTAGAGCCCTTAGGATTTGATCAATAAAGTCCTGTGGGTCTTCATTAAGATTTGATCCAGTTAATGTGGGAAGATCCAATTTAAGAAAATCCTGCATTCGTAGGCTAGCTGCCCTATCTGAACCTCTAGAACCTGTGGTTTCAATGGCATGTCCTTGAGCTTGTCCAGCAACTATACGAGCCAATAATAGTAGCATATTCCTTAGATATTGGTCAGTAGCACTAATAGGTGGTTCTGAGGATGCAGTTCTACTCCTTCTTAGATCTTCTGGAGAAAGAGGTGTAGAAGATGTTTTGGATACAAACTCAGCTTAAGCCTTACTTTGATTAGCTTGTCTAGGTGGTGACTTGCTAGTCCCTTCTATGGTAGCCATATCTATTGCTTACCTATATTCTTACTCCTTCTCGTAACTGGTATCATTACTATAATAAAACAAAAAAAATAGGTTCAATGGTTAAATATGACTTCACCTACAAGATGGGCTATATTGCACGATCTAAGATATGAAGAAAAAGAGACAACCCCTAAATGTTCCACTCCTTCCTATTTATAGATATGGTGCACAACACACCCATAAACAAGACTCTATATAGACACAACTTTGTAGATACCCTAGGACGAGTTGCTCTAATACAACTTTTGTAACACCTCAAATCCTGTTGGGGCAGACAGGCACCCTTAGCCGTAAAGACCTAAGAGAGCCAATTCATAACCTTGGAAGCTTACTTAATGGAACAAATGTCCGATTTCATGCCAAAGAGTGCAAAATATAGTATGCCTTACATACTTTGTTATATAATTCCTAAACTAACCCGACTTGACTTCCCGCCTTTTAGATTACTTATTTACAAAAGAATATATGGTAAACTACTTTTAGCAACCAACTAACACATTTAGGCTACTTAACTTCACCCAAAATAGTAACCGGCAGTAAGCCATTAATTTATTAATCAAGGGTGTCATTTTAACCCTTTTCTCCTCCAATTACATCCATATACCATACAGGGTCTTATAAGATTCACCAAAACCACCTCGGCTTTATTACATATTCAAAATAATACTCAAAATAGATTGGGAGGTAAATAAATGCAATAATTAGTTTGGTGGTGTACCGTTAAACCTTTCTTCTATATTTCATAAAAAAATAATCATACCTTTCTCCAACATCAACCGAGCAGCCCATAACATATACATACAAAGCAGTTCATAAAACAGCCTCAAATCCCTTTTATTGTAGCAATCTATTAGTGAAATCATCATCTCTTGAGTTCTCAATAATAACACATCCAGAGTTCTCTTTCAAATTCACATACATGGAGAAAAAAATAGAGAAGTCGCCTTACCTCAATTCTTCAACTTATTAATTTAATTTGAACTCCTCAAAACTTCAACTTTCACTTTCCTTCACACTTTAAACCCAAAAAGAAAAGAGATATCTTAATAACAAAGAATAAGTGAGCAAGTAGCTTGTTTTATATTCTGCCATGTATTTATAATTATTCACCTATAGCATGTTTTCCTAAGCTTCCATGAGATAATTAAGATAAACCATAAGTGTTTTCACTTACCTTGGGCTGCAAAGGTGAGGGTTTCTTCAAGAACCCTAGAAGAAATTTTAGGGCTGCTCCTTGTTGTTTTAGAGAGAGTAGAGAGATTTTGTGAAATATACTCTTTTTTGTGACTTAGAAATGAAGTTAAATGACCAGCAAATTGGCCTTATAAAGGCCCTATTTTATCCACCTCCTTATCTGCATTATGGACCTTAAAATTGGTAAAATTGGTCCAAGTAGGTGATGCACCTACTTAAGGGTCCATGCTGCTCAAATTTTCAAAGTAGGTGATGCACTTTCTTAAATTCTTATTTGGGCTCAACGAATTTGGGCTTTTAGTATATTTGTGTGTTGGTCCATTTATCCTTTTTCTTCCTCTATTATTCAATTTAAGCCCAAATGGAAACATTAGTATAGGCCCAAATATGGTCCATAGCTATGGGTCCATTAATTTGGCCCAAATAGCTTAAGTAGGTGACTCACCCACTTGCTTAATTAATTCAAACAAGAACCTCAATATTTTATTCCATTTCGAGCTCGTAATCCATTTAATCTAACCTTCAACTTGTACTCAGTTGGTCACTTTAAACACTAGATTCAAATACTAGCTTATGATCCCAAGTTTACATAGTCGTATCGAGGTTAACTTGATCACATCACATTTAATTGTACAGGAAGCATCTATAATTCCATCTACACCATTACTACTTGCATAATATATCTCATCTGTTACCCATACCACAAGGCTATGCCAAGTTCCATATAATTAGATCAAGTACAAGCAAAATACGGGTTGTTACAAGAACTTTATCGACCTTCTGTCTCCTCTTCCTGAGTGCCACCTCAAACACCTTTATAAACAGCCTTGTGACCTTTCTAACCCTCACTACTTGAGGGATAAATTGTCCTAATTAGGGTAGCACCCTGGATTGAAACAACTATCGCTCAATGACTAGGGCACTCTCACAAAAAATAACCAACAATCCCAAAAGTAAAATATAAATCACAAGCAGAATAAGAACTCAGAGATCCGGTTGAACTAGAATAACCACCACGCCTAGCATAGCTTGAAGATGAACCTCATAAAAACTTATCAATGCCATTACTACGGCAACCACCAATACCAAACTAACCTACTTTAGTAGTTTAAATAGCTTCCTGAACTGGTCGACCAGTTTGACTCTGAGGCTGAAAAGATGGATGTGGTGGATACCCAATGAGAGAACAACAACATCTAAATCGGGAACTGCTATGGATCCTACCAAATCTGCCCTTGTACTTGGGGCTTTTATCATGATCTTCATGATCTATGTCCTCCATCACTAGCATGATTTGAAACCTCAACAAAGGCCCTACCCATAGTAACTACACTCTGAGTAGCCATCTTAATAGGAAGTCTCACTCCTCTTACAAAGCAACAATCTCCCTCATACTAGTATGAAAAATAGAAGTTGTATGCCTACCCAACTCATGTAAATGGGCCTCATACTCGGCAATGGTCATAGTCTCAGTCGATCTCTAAGGCTGTGCGATATATACTTCTCTAAGAATTTCTCGGTGAACTCAGTCCATGATAAGGGAGAACATCCAACTTGACTAGAACTCATAAAACCACTCCACCATTATGGTGGAGACAAATTCAACTAAAATATAGTGTAATCCACACCACGAGTCTCAACAAGGCCTAAACAATAAAACCTATCCTTATAAGTAGTAAGAAACTCAAATGCATCCTCTTTAAGAGGACCAGAATACCTAGGCAGAGTCAACCTCAAAAATTAACCCAGCATCTTCTGCTCATCAGCAGATATAATAGGCTAAGTTATAACTTGGCTGAGCAGCCATCGGATAAACAACTACCGGTATAGGAGGAACATCAACTCCTGGAGTTGTTGTTTTTGGCTGCATTCCAGCCCCTCTAGTATGTGCACCACGAATAATACCCATAGATAAATCAAGGTGTCTCTAATAAATAAAGAGGGAATATAACCTGGTAGAGCCTGGGATGGTCCCTGGCCCACTACTAGCAGTGGTGGAGGAATCTCTAGATCAGGTACAGGAATAGGGTTTAGGGGAGGTGGACAATTCTGGTCCCTAACTGGGACATCATGAGGATATCTTCGAACATGAGCAGGACCTCTAGGCTCACTCTTGAGACCTCATCACGCTTAGCTGTAGCACGTGTCCAAGACATCTGAAAAATAGTAAAATCAAGAAACTATCCTAAAAAACATCTCAAAATCTTGTAACGATATGAGTAAAAGAAGTTAAGGAATCCTAAAAATATCTCATAGCCCACGGAATATAAAATGAATGTCAACACTCGAATCCGAAGCACTTTATTAGACACTTGCTCTTGTACAGATAATACCGGTGAAGCCTCGGATCACTTACAAATTTGTCACAACCTGATTCATGAGTCATGATAACACCTACTAAAACCTAAAATTAGGTTAGACCAAACCATAGCTCGAAGCTAAGGCAATGGGTCACTTTGGTAGAACTGACCACTAGGCCTAAAGACACAAAAACAATCATAATCGACAGTGTCCCAAAAAATAAAGACAATCAAAATATTGATACCAATCCCATGTCTTAGTAATATCAGTAAAAGAACATCTAAGTATGAGAATAAGAAATACAACCCCAAAGGTTATAATATTTAACACATCAATCTAGAATACAAAAGACTAAATAAAGATAGTGGGAAACAAGCCACTTAAAACTTCAAGAGCTCACCCTGTCTACGAAAGATCAACACTGCACGAACTTTACTCAGCAGTGGCAACTAGTACTCGGGTATTCATAAAAAAGGTACAAAAGTGTAGTCTGATTACCAAAACAATGGGTACTCATTAGGGATCATCGACCGACTAAGAAAAATTATAATATAAAGATTGTATAAAGCATGATAATATCAATAAGTTATGGTACAAAATCAAACCTGAATTATCTTCATAATCATTATATAAAATAAATAATTAACTAGAACTACAATACAAAATATCATATCAATACACTCCAATAAAATTATATACTAGGAGTAATTGATCAGCAAGCTTAAACCGATAGTAATACAACTACAATCGAGTAAATACTAAGTTGGTGCACATACATCCATTGGATTATAAAGTAAAAGAAATCACCAAGCTAATACCATACTATCGGGGAGTACACCCAAAGAAACAAAAATTATAAAACACATTATGGTCTCCCATACCACTTGAGTGTGCATCAAAGGATCAAATAAAGCAAGATATATAGATATATAACAAACTTCTCTTTTTCCACAGTGTTTCACATGTCTCATCAATTTTCATTTACCTATAATTATAATCATCAATGCTTACAGTAATTAACTAACATATTCAAGGGTATAATTACTCATAATCATATCACCATATAGATGTCTATCTTATCAATATAATTTACTTCCACATAATTTTCTAGCAAATGATTATTAATAAATCACTAATTTGCTGGTCATTAATGACCTCTAATTATTAGCCTAACTGATTCTTCACATAATCCTTGTTAACATGATGACATCTAACCATTATTCACTAACCAACCAAATTCTAACATGTAGTCGAGGTTCACCACAAGACCATAGACGCTATTTGGACAAAGAATAATTCTAGCCTTCATAATCGTACTCATCACCATCTATCAAAAGACTACCAATGATTATTTAAACATTTATATATCTAACTGTTATTGTCTTTTATTGTCTAGCATCATTAAAATACAAATCCCTAATTTCAATCTAATCGATATCATAACTTTGTCATCAATATCATTAATCATCACCAATGCTAACCTATTATCATCAGTAACCACGTAACAACAACAATTACTAGTTAGAACATTTCAACTAAGCAAGGTTCATTAACTAGTACTCTATACTTTTAGCCATCATTTAAAATAGTGACTTAGTAGATAACTAGTTACCACATAAATCATTCTAATATGAAATATTAATCATTTAATTTATTTCAAGACAAAATATACCCACTAGGTAAGTCCTTAATTCTACAGAAGATTCTACTAACCAACTAATCTTAACTAATTATTCGGCATATTCTACTGTTGCTCGCTATTTATCACTAACCTGAGTTACGCCACTTAGCAAGTGATTGAACTAAAGATCTATAACTAACAATAAGAAGATAACATCACACTCTCAAATCCCATACAAATGTAATCATATGAAGGACATCCGAAGACAAACATATATATTCTTTCCATATATGTCATCAATATATCATGTAGGCTTATAGGGTATCATTATATCATCAATATATGCTCTGGACTTTCCGTACATCATCATAAAATAAGTAAAACCTTGAGACTGATCGAGCATCTTCATAACATCAGTATATCCTGTGGACTTATCAGGCATCATAATAATATCAATAAATTCTTCGAACTTATTAGGAATCATCATAAAATTAATATATACTCCAAACTTTCTGGGCATCATCATAGCATTAATATATCATTTGGACCTACCAGACATCAGCATAATATCATATATCGTACAGGACTAACCGACATCATCATAACATTAACACATATATAAGAAATCTAATCAATAATAAATGTAAGCACCACAAGGGATAGAATGTACAAGAAGTAAGGAAAGTCATACCATAGTACCTCATCATTAATTATCAACACAATATATTTATATGGGCATGAACAAGTATATTTATTTTGTATGGACACTTAATGCATTACCGGGCATAACACAAAGTCATGGTTTATACCTTCTAGAGCCGATCTTTATTAACATGATTTGCATTATTAGCAAAGGAGGATTTTTAGCACAAACATTAGTTTAGTAACTAGGCTTGAAGATAATATGAGTAGTTATATAATCCAAGGCCCACATGATAATTTTATTGATGATTTAAGTGATAGTATATTCAAGGGTTCAATCTATAAGTCATATCATTGCTATCCAAGCATTATCAATAATCTAGCAACAAATCCTGCACATCATTTATAATACCTATGTCATGAATAAACCATTAATAGGGATTAGCCATCAAATTACAAAGGGCATATTCTATGTATTTAAAAAGTATTTAGGCAACATAGAAACTACATAGTCGACTATTAAGGTGGGTTAAATTTCACTTCTAATAACCCAAATTCCTCTTCAAGTCTAACTTCTACTTGGGCCTAAGATAAGCCAACTAACTCATGTCCTATAGGTTTATCATTCCACACTAGTTCATAGTACAATTCTTCCTCAAGTATTACTCTTAATTAATTGAAAGCTACAAGGAAAATTTCCATAATTAAGGTCAACTTAATATTTAATAAAAGTGACAAGGTCACTCCTATTTAACTAGAGAAACTAGAGCATTATCATGTTATTCATAAGATAACAAGCCAAACTAACAAAGTTTCTAGACTATAAATCAAGTATCACCTTTTTTGAGTTTAATAACCTAAGTGGTCCAACTATTCCCAAACATTACCATCTACCATTTTGACACCTAAGACCCCTCCAAATCTTATTAAAATATCAATGTCATACTATAATAGGATCAATATAATATCCAAATATATCTCACGAATGATAACCTTTGCTTTCCCTTTCCTCAGAACTTTACTAAGGAGCCAATCTATCTAAAACCCAATCTATGTATTATTTTAACAATATTTATACCATATTGAACCATTGTCCATTAGGTCTAAAATGACAGAAAAAACCCCCAAGTTGGTCCCACATATAGAAAATGTGTTTTTGAGACCAACCCATTTTTCAAATACCATTAGGGAGTTGTATCCCTAAAGAAATGCGTGCAAACTAAGCATATTTGGGCTAAAATCAAGCTCTCAAGCCATTTGTGATATTGGGTAAATTAATTATGAATTCAACATTATAAAAGAAGGATTCATACCTTAGATTTGTTGTTAATCATGATTAATCAAGTTATTTAAGCTTCCAATCAACACCCAAGACTCAATTTCTAGACTACAAACTACTAGGGTTTATGGGACTCAAAGCTATACCAAAATGACCAATTCTTAAAAATAAGGGAATTTAAATACTCCTTCCTAGGTCCTCACTCCATCTAATTACGGCATGGGGGTTGCAATTATGACATCTTAATTGAAAAACAACCTCTGCAATTGCGATAGCTTTTGCTACATCAGATGATAGATGAAAATTGGAATAAATTCCTAGATTTGTCCAATGCCATGGGATGCTTTAATAATCCAATATGAGTGAACTAAATTTGCAACCACAGTAATTTCGACATTCTAGAAGTGTTGATGAAGTTGGATTATCCATTTGATGTGGTTTCGACCTAATATTGGCCCCATACCTGAATTTCCAATTTATTAACTTTACGACAAATTGGTGGAACTGAGTTGGGGTGTAGCGAGACCCAAACCAAAGTTCTACACAGCCTAAAATTTATATTTCAGAGCTGCAGGCATGGTCAAAATTTTTATCCAATATCATTTTACTAAGGTTTTTATCAGTGAATATTTGGAACCATTAAAGTCTTTTAAACTGGAAAAGCTTATATAACCTAAATAAACTGTCTGGTGACCGAACTATCAGTCCCAGAAAGTCATAAATAACTTGGCACAATTATGAAAAAGCTCTAATAGTAAAAATAAGAGGAATTGTGAGAAATAACCTAAAGGGTTATTACCATAAAAGTCTATTTATACCCATAACATACACTTAGGTATCGCTGTCATATACCTAGACCTATGAAAGCAATATTTAGTATTTGAACATGTGAGTCATGATCGCAGCTCATGCTATATGGTCACACCATTTTGATGACTGTACTGCACCATAAAACTTATTTCATGGTAGCACCAATTTTCCTACTAAGGTTATCAAGATTACAACTCTTGGCTTGCTATAGAATCTACATCAGATGACTGTTGAAACTTCGAAAATCATTAAAGTATCTACCAAGCCCTTGAGATCTTTCCACAATACTATATAATCAAACAAATTATGTAACCATACCAAATTTGACATTTCAGACTCAATTGGGCAATCAAATTTTCTATCTGAGGTCGTTTCAAAAAAATAAGGGTACCACACCTATCTTTCATTTTCATAACTTTCTGACCAATTAGACAAAATTAGCTTTGGGTGCCTCAATTCATAAACTGAAGATCCACCTAGCCTAAAATATACATTTTGGAGCTACTACGCAGTCAAAATTTACATATTAGGTTGCTTTGCTAAAGTTTTTGCCCAATGGTTATTTGGAACTAATGAAGACTTCAAAATAGGAAAATGGCTCAAGATATCAGACAAACTACCCAGTAACCAAACTGTCAGTTCAAGTAAGTTATATATGACTTGGGGTAGCTATAGAAATGCTCTAATGCCAAACTTAAATAGATATATAGAAAATGACGTAAAGACTCACTATATTCTTTGCATATTCTCGAAAGTCTTGATAGTACTCTCCCCTTTTCCATCTATTTGAGGGTTGAAAGCATTGATAAGTTATACTTTAATACCCAAATATTTTTGAAATGAAGCCAGAAATGAGAAGAGAATTGTCCACCTCAATATAAAATGATGGACACCAGTGCCCCATGAAACTATAAATATCCTTAAACAAACAACCTAGCATAATCCTCTATTGAGTAGTCAGTCCTCACAGGAAAGAATTGAGCAGACTCAGTCATCCTACCAATATTGATTCAACTAGAATCATACTAATTGTGAGTCCATGGAAAACCTATAACAAAATGCATATTAATCATCTCCTACTTCCATATGGGCAATTCAATCTCATAGGAAATGCCACAAGGCTTCTAATGTTATTCCTTGACTTGCCTACAAACCAAACATTTAGCAACAAAATTTTCAAAATCCCACAGATCTCTTTCAAGTCATGATACAATTTTGTCTAACCTAGATAATCTGTATATCTGGACTCATGAGCCTCAACAAAAATTTTTTGTCATAGCCCATCTACATCAGGAAAACACAACCTTTTGTAATAACTAAACACTCCATCTCCCCTAATATCAAAAGCCATAAACTTTCACTAACCTACATTACATTTGATTCGTATGAGTATAGGATATAAACCTATTTCTACTTTACCTCAGAATCGAGAGATGATTTAACCACTTTTTGAATAATTACCCCACCATTCTCAAAGTCTAAGAGGTAAACTCCAAAGTTTAGATGTTTATGAATATCCTTCACTAATCCTCTTATCTCTCCCTAAACGTGATATAATATCCCCATAAACAACCTTCTATGAGCTTTAACAACAACATTAGCTTACCTAGTCATTAGTGCTAACTTATGTCTTAATTCTTAAGAAAATAGAGCCACCACCTTTGCTAAATGTCCAATTCCTTCTATGTAAACACATACTACAAGATCTTATAGTCTTAATGAATATTTACATGCACTCCATACAAATAATAGCTCTAGATTTTCAAAGCAAATTCACAGCTGCCAACTGTAGCTTATAATATGTGTAATTCCTCTCATGAACTTCAAGGTGCTTGGAATCATACGCTATAACCTTAACATGATACATCAAGACACAAACCAGTCCCACACATGACCTATCAAAATACACACAAAAAAAATAGTACCCTCGATTAGGGTCAAAATAGGCGCAGAAATAAACTTATTCTTTATTTTATAAAAACTACCTTCACAATCATTGGACCATAAAAGCTTAACCTTTTTATGCGTTAACTTCATTAGTAGAGCAAAGATAGATAAAAAATCTCCACAATCCTCCTATAGTACCTAACAAAGACCAAAAAGCTCCTAATATCGATTAGGGTCATGGATCTAGGCCACCTTTTAACTGCCTTAACTTTTTGTGGATCCACTTTCATCCCCCAACTTGAAACAACATGCCCGAGAAAAGTCACAACACAATAAAAATCTACAATTTGAAAGTTTTGCATATAATATCTTGTCCTTAAGAGTATGAAACACAATTTATAGGTGAGTGGCATGATCTTTCTCACTTTTGGAGTACACCAAGATGTCATCAATAAATACTATAACAAACAAATTGAGAAACTTCATGATAACCTGATTCAAAATATCCATAAAAATCATTGGATCATTACTCAACCAAAATGACATAACGAAAAATTCCTAATAGCCATATCGAGCACTTAAAGAAGTTGTGTAAGAGCCCACAAAATCCTATACTCAACTCAGTATTTGAAGCTTGCTAAGGGGTCCTAGACTTAAAAAATTCTAGCTAAGTATTCATATTTAGTATTATTTTAGTCTTCATAAGTTCCAAATACTATTTCATGACTCATATGACCTTAAAATGTCACTCTTTAGGTTAATTCTTGATCAGGAATGTCAGTAGGTGTTGTTCGATGAGTTTCATATTTTTTGAACATCGTTTGAACTACGTTTGGGAATCCAAAACACTATATCGATGCAATCTCAGTACGACACGGTGGCCATAGCATCGATTAATATTTTTCCTTTACACTAGTTGCAATTTCTAGTGAACCAATGTAGGCTCGACGCAGTGCACTGGCTATCTCATCTATGATAATGATGCAGCGCGTCGGTCTGTGCATTGATAGTTCAGTTTTTAGGCATTAAAAAGCCGCATCCTTAGGGGTATTTGGGTTTTTTACCATGTCCTTCATCCCCCTAAACATGATATTAAGCCTCTTTAGAGGCTAAATTCATTCATTATTTTAAAATGTTTCAAGAATAGAACTCTAGACGGATCAATTTCAAATTAAGAACTTAAGAAACCACCATATATCTTTTAGAATTCAGGTACCAAAATATGTTAAGTGTTCATCCAATGGTTCTTTCCACCCTTGGAGTCCAATAAAATCTTTTAAATTTCAAGTTGTTTTATTTCATGCTTTCCATGATTTGGATTAAAGTGTATTCATGATTATAATATTTATTAGATTTTTATTCCATGATTAAGTGTAAGATTTATGTGAAACCAACTATCATGTATGTAGTATCATATGAATTCATGTTAAAGCATTGATATTTTGATGCTCATATGTTGATTAGTATTATGTGCATATATAATGCCTTCCAAGTGTTTGATGAATTGTTCATGAGAATTAAATAATTAAATTATATCATGGTAACATGTATTCAAGTTCTTGTCATGGAAGGGTTTGCTAGAATATCCAAATTAATAAATGATGATCAAGTAGTTATTTATCATAATTCAAGATTGTGCCATGTTTTATAATTTATGTAATCGAGTCCTAGGGGTATTTAATACCTGACAATTTAGGTGATTACTTAGAGCCATGGTTAGTCTCAGGATAGTATCAGTCATGTCATGATTAGTAATACTCTCACTTAGTCCAGTTAGATGCTATGATAAGTAATAGTTCAATCAAGCCTAGTATGAACTAGAAATCAGTTCAGTATTTATTCAGTTGGGAGTAGGATTCAACAATGAGTTAACCCAGTGATAAGGGCATTTCTGTAAGCAGAGAGGTTTTTACCCTTAGTAGCAATCCCTACATTACAGAACTAAGTAGCCAGCGTAGGTTGAGATATCTTCATGCCAGATATAATAAGGGTTGATACATTTCATTTAAGTTTTCCTACCAATGAGGGTTCATGAAATAGCTTCTGTTAGAGAGGATTAACTCACAACTTGTCTTTACCTATGGTACAGTATTGGCACCTTTCTAATTGGGTTTACAGGTTCGACCCCATTATAATTAGAAAGGAACATTTTGGTTAGATGATTACCTCCCACAGTCTCAGTTTCAGATTCAATCTCAATACAAAACTCAATTCAGTTCTGCAGATTCAGGACAATCAAACAAAGCCACTCTGTTTAGTACGGAACTCAATGTGGTTCCTAAAAATCAAGGCTGTCAGAAAAGTCATTTAGTTATCAATAATTTAGTATCAGTATACTTAAATGTCAATTAATCACTAATATGACTCAGTATCCATCGTTATCACGATCTCAGTTATAGTATACGTATTCATGCATTTACTCCCATTCAGTTATATTCATGTCATTTAGTCAGTATTGTTCATGCATATGAACCCAAGCATTTCAGCCTACCTCACATAGCGTACCAGTACATTCAAAGAACTGGTGCATAGTTTTCTCTTTTACTATGATGTCTTATAGGTTCAGACGCAAGGGCTCCTGATCATCCCTAGTAGTTATAGATTTTCATAACTCAGAGTTAGTGGAGAGTCCTTATAGTTCGATGATAGGATTATTATTTTAGTATTTTAGTTTATTTCAGTAGTTGGAGTTAGTTGGGGACTTTTTCGATCAACTCCACATTTTAGATAGTTTAGAGGATTTTTAGACTAGAGTATTTTCAAACGAATATTTCAATGTTTGGTATTATTATACCTTATTCATTTTAAATTCATTGTTTAACCTTATGGCAAGTTTCCATCTAATTTCAGCATATTACAGTATTATCATTCAGTTATTGCAGTAATTACCAGTTATGTTTAAGCTTATGGTCCTTTGAGATTATGAGCACATTGTAGCGTCCAGGGTACAGACTGGGGGAATTACAAACTTGGTATCAAAGACAGGTTTAAAGTCCTAAGAAGTCTGAAAAATGCATCTAGTACAATCTTATAGCACCCCACACTTATGGACATAAGGTTACAAGCTATTTTAGGAAAAGTTTCCCTTCTTTTAGTATTCATGTTGGGTGATTGAGCATGATCTCCAATTAAAATCACTGTCTAATCTATGTTTCTCTTTTATTTACACAATATGCTTACAAATATGACTAAGGGAAGAGAAATAAGAGACATGTCAAAACCCCAGCCCATCCAGCCAGAACCTCTGGACGAACACGTCTCCCACATTAAATTTAGAGCACTTTCACCACCCTAGCTCATTCTATGGTAGCCTAGAATGAACGTCCAGCTATTTTTCCAACAAACCCAGTGGCCAATTCTGCTGCAGCCAGGATTTGGGATTTCACCCAAATGAATCCTCCATCTTTTACTGGGTCTAATTCAAATAAAGACCCTCAGGAGTTTTTTGATTAGGTGTAGAAAGGTACAGATATTATTGGGGTAACAACTACTTAAAGCACTAAGTTAGATGCATATCAGTTGAGGGTTATGGCCTACTCATTGTTCAAAGAATAGAAAGAATAAAGGGCCATAGATGCAGGGCCCATAGAATGGGAGGAGTTTGCCACTACTTTTCTTGATAGGTTCTTCCGATTGGAGATGAGGAAAGTAAGGGTTTTGGAGTTTATAAATCTGAAGCAGGGCAACATGACAGTGAAAATGTATTCTCTCAAGTTTACTAAATTAGCCAAATACGCTCCTCGTATGGTAGCAGATAGTAGATCTAAGATGAGTAAGTTTATGTCTGGCATGTCTAATAGAATGTTCAAGGAATGTAGGACCGCAATAATGATTAAGGAGATGGACATATCTGGGCTCATGGTCCATGCTCAACAGATAGAGGAGGCTAAGAATAGGGAGATGGAGAAGAAGAATAAGAGAATGAGAATAGGTACTTTTAACTTTACTCAGCCTAAGTCAGAGGGGTGGAATCATTCTTAGTTCTGCCTGAAATCCACAGTTCTAGCTCTATCATTAGCCAATGTTCCAGTGTCAAAATTCAGAGATGGCAGTAGAGATAGGTCACCAGGCCTTAAACCCCAAGGTAGTGTCAGCAATACCCTAACTAATCCCCTTTGTCAAAAGTATGGTAAAAACCACTAGGGTATCTGTAGTGCTAGCAGTGATGTGTATTTCAGTTATGGTAAGTTAGTCTATAGGGTAAGACAGTGTCCTCAGGTGCATTCTCAGAGGCACCGTAACAATCCCCTAGGTTAGTCTAATAGCTCAAATCAATAGGGTGCCGCATCCAATGCAACCAGTTGGCAGTGCCCAAATAGACTCTATGCTCTTTAGTCCTAATAGAATTAGGAAAGATTCTCTCGATGTGTTCATTGGTACATTACAAGTTTATTATTTATATGTTTATTCTTTGCTAGACCCAGGAGCTTCTTTGTCCTTTGTTACTCCTTATATAGTTGTTTACCTCAGAGTTAGTCTCAAAATCCTCGCAGATCCTTTCTTAGTCTATATCCCAGTGGGTAAATCATCATAGCCCGGTAGTTACACAGGAACTATTTAGTTATGGTATCTCAGAAAGTTACTTCATCAGACTTAGTTAAATTATAGATGACTGATTTTTATGTCATTCACAGCATGGATTGGCTTCATTCCTACTATGCCTTAGTCGATTGCAAAACTAGAATTGTCCAATTTCAATTTCTGAATTAACCTATCCATGACTAGAGGGGTAGTACTTCATCAAAGTCTTCATAGATGACATTCTTGTTTATTTCCTAAGTAAGCATAATTATGTAGACCATCTAAGAATAGTATTGTAAACGCTAAAAAACCATCAGCTATTTGAAAAATTTAGCTAGTACAAATTTTGGCTAAGGTCAGTAGCTTTTCTTTGCCATATCAATTCTGGTGATGGCATTAGAGTTGATCCCTAAAGTACTGAAGTAGTGAGAAACCTACTTAGACCTACGTCTCTAGTAGATATCAAGAGTTTCTTGGGCTTGGCTGGCTATTACTGATGATTTGTAGAGGGATTTTTATCTATTATATCCCCTATGTCCAGATTGACTCATAAGAAAGTTGAATTCCAGTGGTTCGATTCTTGTGAAAATTTTTTTTAAGAAGTTGAAGACTCAACGCACTAGAGCTGCATGTTTCCCCTACCAGATGGTTCAGATGGGTTTGTGGTATATTGTGATGCCTCTAGAGTCGATTTAGGGTGTGTTTAGATGCATAGAGGTAAGTTCATAGCCTATGCCTCTAGACGTCTTAAGGCCTATGAAAAGAACTATCCTACTCATGATCTTGAGTTAGCAACAGTAGTATTTTCCTTAAAAATTTAGAGGCACTATTTGTATAGTGTGCACGTTGATCTATTCACAGACCATAAGAGCCTGGAGTATGTGTTCTCTTAGAAAGGCCTAAACGTCCATCAGAGAAGGTGGTTAGAGTAGCAAAAAGACTACAACATGAGCATCCTGTATCATCCGGGTAAAGACAATGTAGTGGCTAAAGCTCTCAGTAGGATGTCTATGTGTAGTGTTTCTCATGTGGATGATGGTAAGATGAAACTAGTTTAGGAAATTCATTAGCTCTCCCGACCAGGTTTTCTCTGAGATGATTCATTAGAAGTTAGTGTATGGGTGCAGAGTATTTCAGAATCATTCCTACTGTTCTAGGTAAAGAACAAATAGGATAGGGATCCTAGTCTAGTAAAGTTGAAGGAATCAGTCAGAGATCAAAAAGTGAGGTTTTGTTCCAAACGGGAGATGGTGTGTTATGCTACTATGGTCGGCTATGTGTGCCATGGGTAGATGACTTGAGGTAGTGAATTCTTGCAGAAGCACATGGTGCACTCTACTCTATTCATCCATCGGACACTAAGATGTACCGTGATTTTTGGGAGATTTATTGGTGGAGTGGGATGAAGAGATATATTAAGAAGTTTGTGGCTAAGTTCTCAAAATGTTAGTAGGTTAAGATTGATCATCAGAAGCCTAGTGGTTCCATTTAGGAGTTTAGTATTCCCACCTATAAATGGGATGAAGTAAACATGGACATTGTGAAGGATTTGCCTCGTACCCGTCATTAGTATGATTCAGTTTGTGTCATTATAGATAGGATGACCAAATTAGCTCATTTCCTACTAGTCCATACCTCTTACTCGGCTGAGGATTATGCCAAAATCTATATCACGGAGTTGGTCAAATTACACAGTGTTCTATTGTCCATTATATGAGATAGAGGTATCCAGTTCACTTCTCATTTCTAAAAGGCATTCAAAAAGGTTTCTTTCTACTCGAGTTTACCTCAGTATAGCCTTTCAACCTCTAGCAGATGGTCAAGCAGAAAGGACAAATTAGACTTTAGAATTTACACTGCGAGCGTGTGCAATAGACTTTAAAGGTAGTGGGGATGACCACTTACCTTTGATTGAATTTGTATATAACAACAACTATCATTCCAGCATTCAGATGGCTCTGTTTTTGATACTTTATGGGAAGAGGTGTTGATCTCCCATAGGTTGGTTTGAAGTGGGTGAGGCTATAGTAGTAGGGCTTAACTTGGTATTTGATACATTGGATAAAGTTCAGTTGACCAGGGAAAGGTTTAAGACAACTCAGAGCCAACAGAAATCGTACTCAGATGTACGCAAAAAGGATCTCGAGCTCAAAATTGATGACTTTGTGTATTTGAAAATATCTCTTATGATAGGAGTGAAGAGGTTTGGCAAGAAGGGGGAAACTCAGTCCCTGGTATGTTGGTCCTTATTATATTCTCAGTCGTTTCAGAAAAGTAGCTTACGATCTTGAGTTGCATTCAGACTTAGCTTCAGTGCATCCACCATTCTATGTCTCCTTGCTTAAGAAATACATAAGTGACCCAACAATCGTAGTCCCTATAGAGGGCATAGATATTTAGAACAACCTATCTTATGAATAGATCCCAGTCCAAATCCTTGATTGTACGATTTGTAGACTGGGGAATAAAGAAGTCCCTCTAGTCAAAGTTCCTTGGTGGAATCTGTCCATTGAGGGAGCTACTTGGGAGGCAGAAGCAGATATGAGGACCAAGTGTCCTCACCTATTCTCCACAAACTCAAACTCAGCCATATTTAACAGTTTTCCATGGAATTTACTTAGACTCATATTCAGATATAGCTACCAACTTGGTGTCAATTAACATTGAATACTCAGTCATACATCCACGAATTAGTTCAGTCATCTACTCATGCATCATACATATATGTCTAGTATATAAGCCCAGCATATCAGTAATCCTAGTCATACATTTATGAATCATGTTCAGCTATGTACTCATGCATCAGATATGCATGTTCAGTATAATAATTCAGTATATTAGTAATTTCAGTCATAAAATCATACTTTAGTTGTGCATGTCCAGTGTCTGAATCCAGTCTATCATTATTCTAAGTTTAATCTGTCTTTTTTTAGTATGAATTTTCCCAAGTGGGAAATCTTGTATGACCCCACAAAATCCTAAGCTCAACTCAGTCTTTAAGCTTGCTAAGGGGTCCCAGACTTAGGAAATTCTAGGTAAGTATTTACACTTGGTACTATTTTGGCCTTCGTAAGTTGGCAACTCTATTTCATGACTCTTATGACCTTAAAATGTCAAATTTTAGGTAATTCATGAGTAGGAATGTCAGTAGGTATTCCCGGATGAGTTTTATATTTTTCGGACCTCATTTGAACTATGTTTGAATCCAAAACTGTGCATCGACGCAATCTAAGCACGGCGCGGCGGCCATTCCGTTGATAAATATTTTTCCTTGGCTCCAGTGGAAATTCTAGTGAACCAATGTGGACTCGATGCGGTGAGTTAGCTATCACGTCAATGCCAATGATACGGTGTGTTGGTCCGTGCATCTATAGTTCGATTTTAAGGCATTGAAAATCCGCCTCCTTAGGGGTATTTGGGTCTTTTCCCACATCCTTCAGTCCCCAAAACACGATATTAATCCCCTTTAGAGGCTAAATTCATTCATTATTCTCAAATATTTCAAGACCAGAAAACCTAGGGGGCTCAATTTCAAATCATGAACTCAAGAAACCACCACCAATCTTTCAGAATTTAGGCACCATGGTATGTCAAGTGTTCATCAAAGGGTTCCTTCCACCGTTGGAGTCCAAGAAACTCTTTTAAACTTCAAGTAGCTTGATTACATGCTTTCCATGATTCAGATTCAAGTGTATTCATGATTATAATATGACTGGACTTCTATTCCATGATTAAGTGCAAGATATATGTAAAAACAACTATCATGTATGTAGTATCATGTGAATTTATATAAAGCCTTTAAATTGTGTTGCTCATGTATTGATTAGTATTATGTGCATATACAATGCCTTCCAATTGTGTGATAAGAATTAACTAATGAAATTATATCATGATAGCATGTATTCAAGTTTATGTCATGCAAGTGTTTGCTAGAATGTCCCAATGAATGAACGATGATGAAGTAGTTATTTATGATGTTTCTAGATTGTCTCATGTCTTTTAATTTATGCTATCGAGTCTTGGGGGTATTTAATACATAACAATTTAGCTGATTACCTAGAGCCATGGTTAGTGTCAAAGTAGTTTCAGTCATGTCACGATCAATAGTACTCTCAGTCAGTTACAAAACTCTGGAAAAACTCAGCAGACTCAGTATCAGACCTATCATGTTTAGTATTTAGTTCAAACTTCAGTAAATTCAGCCCATTAACAGAATTCGGTAGTATTTCATCAGTCAACAGAAATCAGTGAAATCCATCCAGTTCAGTTAGACAGTATAAGCAGTAATAGTTTAGTCAAGCCTAGTATGAACTAGAAATATGTTCAATGTCTATTTAGTTGGGAGTTGGATTCAGCACCTAGTTAACCTAAAGATGGGGGTATTCCTGCCAGCAGAAAAAATTTGACCCTTAGTAGTAATTCTTGCAGTACAGAACTACGTAGCTACCGTAGGTTGAGATATCTTCCAGCTAGTTATTATTATGGTTGGTACATCTCATTCAAGTTTTCCTGCCAGTGAGGGTTGATGAAAGAGCTTCCTATCATAGAGGGTTAACTTACAGCTTGAGTTTACTTGTGGTATGGTATTAGCACCTTTCTAATTAAGGTTATAGGTTGGACCCCGTTCTATTTGAAAGGTGCAAGTCAGTTAGATGATTACCTCACACAGTCTTAAGTCTCAGTACAAAACTCAGTTTAGTTCTACAGATTCAGGACTGTTAGACACAGTCACTCTATTTACTATGAAACTCAGTATGGTTCCACAAAATCAAGAATTTCAGATATAGTTATTCAGTTATCAGTAATTCAGTATCGTTATACTCAGATGTAAGTTAATCAGTATTCAGACTTAGTATCCATTATTATCATGATCTCAGTTATAGTATACACATTCATGTATGTACTCATATTCAGTTATATTCATGTCATTTAGTTAGTATTGGCCCACGTATTTTAGCCTACCTCACTTAGCATATTAGTACATTCAAAGTGCTGATGCATACCTTTTTCGTGCGCTATGATGTCATATGTGATAGGTTCAGATGCACGGGCTCCCGATAATCCCTAGCAGTTATAGATTTTTAGCAGTCTGAGTTAGTGGTGAGTTCTCATAGTTCGAGGACATAATTATTATTTTAGCATTTCAGTTTATTTCAGTTGTTGGAGTTAGTTGGGGACTTGTCCCATCAACTCCATATTTTAGACAATTTAGAGGCTTTTCAGATTAAAGTATTTTTAGACTGAGTTTCAGTTTTTGGTATTGTTATACCTTATTCAGTTTTAATTTAGTATTGAACCTTATGGAAGGATTCTGCCTAATTTTTGCATATAACAGTATTATCATTTAGTTATTGCAGCAGGTACCAATCATGGGTTAGCTTATGGTCCTTCCGAATTATGAGCACCATGTAGCGTCCGAGGTACAGACTCAGGGCTTTACATTTTGGGATTATCAACCTCCCTAATTTTCAACTAGTGATAGCCCAAACGAAGATCAATCTTAGGAAATCACCAAGTACTCTAAAGATGATCAAAAATTTAATCAATCCTAGGAAGAGAGTACTATTTTTTCCTTGTAACCTTAATCAATGAATGATATTTTATACACATCCAAAGAAACCCATATTTCATTTGCACAAAAAGCATAGTAGTATACCAAATAGAAACACTAGGTTGGATTAAACCTTTTCCAAGAAGATCCTTCAATCAATCCTTTAGTTCATCCAGAGCAATGTTATAAGGAACAATAGAAATAGGATGGATATCCAGTAAAAGATTAATCCTAAAATCTATCACCCTATCGAGATCAGTTCCAGGAAGAGCAACTAGAAAAACTTCTGGGAATTAATTAACCACAGGGATAAGTTAAAAAGAGAGACTCTCAGAAATAGAATCCTTAAGCCAAACTAGATAATACAGACACCCTTTGGAAATCATTTTTTGAGATCTAAGATAAAAAATAAATTTCCCATAGGAACTAGTGAACTCCCTTCATAATCAATTATCGGTTCATTAGGAAAATAGAAACGGACCATTCTAGTCTTACAATACAAACAAACATCGTACGAATTGAGCCAATCTATCCCACAGATTACATCAAAGTCTAGCAATTCAAGTACTAGAAAATATACTTACGGCTCCATATGAAGAATGGACATGACACAACCTCAATCTAACTTTCTAGAAACAATGGACTCACCTATAGGAATAGAAATATAAAAGAGGTCAGAAATATTTTCATGACCAAAATAAAAGTGTATAGCCATATAAGGCATCACAAAAAATAGTATAGAAGCCAGATAAATCAAGCAATAAACATCATATGACAAAAGCTATTACATACTAGTAATAACATCTAAGGACGACTCAAATTCATAATTAGTGGTAGGTTCATAGAGGTGATTCCACCAATTATTGGTACTTGAAATTGTACCCTTAGGATCTATGATAAAGAAGTAGAGACTGGGACCTTATAATATCTAGTGGAAATTTTATCTATAGAATAATTTCATTAGAGATGACTGGGTGGACCATAATTAAAAGACAAGTTCCTTTCCTCCTAATAATATCCATAGTAAAGATGTCCACAAAAATGACAAGGAGGATAAAGTGGGGTTTACTAAGCTTCCAATGACTTGAGACTAGGCACATTATTCCGTAGGACAACTAATCACCTATAATTGAAGATCACTTGAAGGCTTGGGAAAAGAAGCACTAGCTATCGAATAAGAATTTCCCCAATTCCTCTTCTTAGACTATTACTTATAATCCCTCAGTTGTTCTACTGATTTATACACTTTTTTGAATTTAAAAACAACTTGTTCTGCATTAGTCCAATCTATACCTACTTCCTCATCTCATCCTGTACCTGCTATATATAAACCTCTAGCCTGGATATATCCATTTAATTATTTAGCATAGAAGCCTTACATTCTAACATTATTCATGGGATAAACAAGAAACAAACTTCCTCATTCATGACCTCATATTAGATACCAACTCATGAGCATAATGGGACATTTATTAGAACCTCAGTGAATACTCCATAACACTCATCTAACCCTGCTTCAAACTTAACAAACTCTTCAGCCTTAGCTTCCCTCAACTCCTGTAGAAATAAATAATCAAGAAAAGCACTTCAAAACTTATCCCACATCTCATGCACATTATAATCACTCCTCATCTCTTCCCACTCCTCATACCACTAGTGAGACATATCATTCAATTAATAAGTAGTAAACTCCACTCATTCTATATTAGTAGGATTCATTACCCTAAAAATATTCTCCATCTCATTAATAAACCTTAAGGTTCCTCTTTAACCTTAGAGACTTTAAAGATTTGGGGATTCAACCTCATAAACTAGCCAACCTTGGTGACCTTAAACAAACTGGAAATAGGATAAACATGATCAGACCAATGGGACTGTGATGCCACTAGCTGAGCAAGTATATGAATAGACTGAACAAACTCCGTATTAGAGATAGTTCCCTGATAGTACTGAGAATGAGTATCACTATCACGAGAAGCCTGAGGAGGACTAGTATGGACCAGCAGAATCCCACATGGAGCGGTACAGTAAGGAGCAGGGACCCTAGATTAGGTTTGTATTCAGCTAGTAGCGCAAATTCCATTCATATTTTTCTCAAGTGGGATAAATGTTCTTATAGAGTTTCTACAATAGTCAGATCGTTGGAGAGACATGATCTAAAATTCAACTAACCCTGAAGTTGGAGAATTTCATAGCAACTAGGCCTTCTAAGATAAAATTAAGCTCAAAGAAATAAAATATTCCTAAATGCCTTATAGCCTGCCCTTACAAGTGTTTCATGCTACACACCCATAAAGAGGACTCTGCTCTATATAGTTTTGGGGATACCTAACTACCCTAAATAGTGCTTTGATACCAAGCTTGTCATGACCTAAACTTAACCTATATATTAATGGCATCTCGAGCCCACCAAGGGTCAGAGATAACCCTCTTAGCCTTACCTCAAAAGACTAATAAAAACAAATAGCGAAAGCAAACTAAGTAAATAAATATTTCTAAAACCAAAATAAAATACAAAGAGTCAAAACAAGACATCAACAACACCCTAATCCTATCCACGAAAGCCTCTAAACTAAGAATTCAAATTCAGCCGAGATATGACCCCGACTATGGAAAAAAGAATAAAAGGTACTTGGGTAATAAAGAAAACAAAAAAGTGACTGAACATTTTGAAATATGGAGGTTCACCATTTCAAAGTTGATCAACAAGAGTACCCAACTACCTAATACTACACAAGAGCAACAAAAAATCCTCAAAAACTATGTTATGAAATGATGTATCATCTGAGAATGATTAGTAGGGTGAGCACTAGCATGTAACTCAAGGGATAGGGATAAAATAATGTATTTACCAAAAATCCAGTCATAAACCATATGCACCGCATTCGTATACATATATATAGGATGTCGGGATAGGGACAAGGGTCCATTAACGTGATAATTTAAAACATTAGCCTATAGATAGCTCTATCCCAAAGGCACCTATGGGCTATGTGAGTCTAACTCTAATTGCCGAAAAGGCCCAAGTCCATGTTAGTTGTATGTACTGAGGAATGGACAAAGACACCAGGCCAATTGCCATCTAAAATATAACGTGTATCTAGATACAAGGTAATATAGACCCCAACGTCAGCAAATGTGGTTTTCAGTATTGGTCACCTGGGGATACACCTTCATAGTGAGCTACAAAATTCACTTTATCCTAAATTAAAAAAATTTACATGTAAACCAATAATTAACTATGGAGTCATATATTATGTCATTTACAAATTTGGTATTGTCATGCCAATATGATTGCAAGCTAATTCAGTTATGCCAAACCAGTCCATTTAATTATTAGACTCCCAAGTTATACTAAATTCCCAAAATATGGCCACCAAGAGCATTATAAACTATTTTTAGCAATTTAACATTTAATGAAATGCAATATTTTCAAAGGTCAAGTTAAATTATGAGAAATATCTATATTCAAGAATTAATTTACAATATGGGCTGAGGCTAATAACATTATTAAGAATGATACATCAATTTTTGTGAAACCCATGTCACCCAATTAAACCATAATAACTATACACCAATTCTATCCCAAAACCTTCATTTGAAGCATGAATAATCCATTTAAAAATGAGAAAAACAATTCAAGTAATAACAACTAAAAAACCTTAACTCAATTTCTAACCCCATCTATTTAATTTAAATAAATATTTAGTAAATTGGTGCTCAAGTAAAGGTAAGAGAAATAGGCCAAAAATATTGCAAAAATTGGAAAGAAATTCAAGTATGGAGCTGGAATGGTGAAATCCTTGTAAAATAATTAAATTTTCATGGTTTAGAGGTTAAATACAAAAAGTGTAGTGTTTGATCTTGACAACTGAAGGAAAATAGTTCTGTAATACCTCGTATGTTTCTAAGCTAGGAGACAAACCATTTTTCCGACGTATGAAACCTCCTATCCTGTGAGTAGCATTTTAGTGAATGACTTACTATATGTATTCTAACGATAATATAGATTATAATACATTAAGAATGTTCATATGAGTCACTTAAGGTAATACAAGCTAAGAGTTTTTGAATCCATAAAGTTTTAGTGTTTGATTTTGGAATGAGTATAACTTGATGTTAATGTGGTACTTATACATATTTCTACCCACCAAATAATAGATAATTGAATTACCTTTCCAACAAATCAAATTTTTCCATAATCCAATACCCGAGCGAAATGTTATGCCCATTTTTGTGAGAGACAATAAGGATAGGTGATTGGTTAGGCACTGCCCAACCAAACTTAGGCGATTGGTTCGGCGCAGCCTAAGTCAGTTCCAATGCCAAAAACACTCCGTTTTGAGTTATTTTGAGGGTAATTATGTCTTTTAATACTGCTTATATGTCCCTAAACTTAACCCTACGAAATATATAGCTTCTAAACACATTACAACCCTATTAACATCTCAATGCTCATCATCCAAGAGAACCATAGGATAAAAACAACTAGGGTTGCACAATCAATCTTGATGATCAAATTTCAAGGAAATTCCTCCGTCAATCATTAAGAACCTCCCTTCCAAGGTATGCGTAGTGTTCATCCACGGATTCCTTTCGTCCGTAGAGTTCAAGAATCAATATTTAAAATACAAAAGCTTGGTTGATTGTGGTGATATGATCAAACCCATGTTGATGCCTATTTGTGTTGCTATATAATAGTATGCGTGAGTTGATTTATGGATCCCTTTTATCCATAAAGCTCAAAAAACCTCCTTTTCATTATAAAATATGATTTCTATATTATTGGGTGTTGATGGTCATATTATTCATATTGGGTGATTCCCTAAATGGAATCTTTATATGTTTTTTTGAATTTCATGATATCATATGAGTTGGAAACATGTAAATTTGGTTGTTCATGATATATAATTTGATGAAATCCACCTATGCCTTAAAGAATGCATGCAAGGTGTTCGATAAGATGCCTAGTATTCTAGAACTTCATATTTACATGATTTCATGATATCTAAATAACAAGTTCATGTTAGTTATACCCTCCAATATGAATTTCCATGCAAATTACGTGTTCTTATTGTTGTGGTATAAAGCATGTATGATAATAGAGATATAAATTATGCACGCAAAATATATCCATGCTTTACTTACCATGGTTGAGTTGTTGAATAAATACATGAAGTATAATATCCCCAAATCATTACTATATGAACTAAACATTACATATTATCGTTCCCTTATGCTTGAATGGTTTCCATGCGATTGCTATGAATAGTATATATTGTCGGAATACCCTATTAGAATATGAGATTAATGACTTGATTATAAGCATTCCTATTCATGATAGATATTATGATGACCATGTACTTCATGAAATCCCCCGCTCAAGTATTATGGATTTTTATTGATGGTCGTGTACTCAAGAAATTCAAGTTGTGTCAGTTTCCTTCCATCGAGTCCTGTGGGTACTTGTACCTAAAAAATATAGTTGTGTGCCTAGTTCCATGTAATGTTTTCACTATACTCTCAGTCAAGCCATGATCTATAGAATTCAGTCAGTCATGTGAGTCAGGATAACTTAGAAATCTCAGTAATCTCAGTAGTCCATTAATATTAGTAATCTCAGTGCTCAGTAACCTCAGCAACCTCAGTATTCACAATCAATCTCAGTAACTTTAGCACTCTTAACCAGTCCTCAGAACTCAGTATATTTCATCACTCATTGGAATCCAGTAAAGTTGTTTAGCTCTACTAAACAATACCACTAGTATCAGTCCAGTTAAACAGTATCAGTTCAGCTAATCAGTTTAGTTTAGTTATTCAGTTCAGTTTAGTTATTCAGTTCAGTGTCCTTCAGAAAGCAGTAGAAGTTCATACAGAGTGAACCCAAGGATGGGAACTCACCCGCCAGTTCAGGGTGTGATTCTTAGTAGTCATCCTTGTGTTCCAGAACTACGTAGCTAGTGTAGGTTGAGACATCTTAAACCATCAGATTAGGGTTGATGAGGTGGCTTAACCCGTCAGTTTAGGGTTCCCACTGTTCTTATTGAGTACCTACCAGTATAGGGTTCTCGCAGCTGTCCTTACCAGTGGAGCAGTATTGACACCCTTCCTGTCGGGGCAGAAATTACACCCCAACTTAGCTATTATAGCATATTTGGGGGATGTCGGTTAGATAACTACATCCCACAGTTTCAATTATAGATTTTAGGACTGTCAGCTATAGCTACCCAGTCTCAGTAAAGAACTCAGATAGTTCTTCAGATTTTTGTATATCAGGACTGTCAGATATAGTCAATTCAGAAATAGAATTGAACTCGGATAGTTTTCTTCAGATTTATAGACTGTCAGATACAATCACTTATGCTATCAATCACAATAGTTATCAGAACTCATGCTATCAGTACTCAGCTTTAGGATTGTCAGATACTATCAATCAGAACAGTTCTTCATAATTTAAACTGTCCAAAACAATTATTCATTTATTAGTAATGCAATATCAGTCTCTTAGTTTTCAGTAATACAGTATTAGATCCATCACTTATTAAAGATTTACATATCAATATCAGTAAACTTAGTTTTTTAGAATCTCATTATCAGTACACTCATGTTGTCAGTATTCAGACTCAATAGATCGTATCTCCATGAGTTTAGTTACAGTTACGTATGCATATATGTACTCTCACATTCATATCAGTCAGCATTGTTCATATATATAACTCTTTGCATTTAGCCTACCTCACTAGTATACTCAGAACATTCAGACGTACTGATGCATTTGCGCTATGGTGCTTTCTCTTATGTTACACCATTGGTTCAGAGGCATGAGCTTCAAATCAACAGTAGATTGCAGGATCAGCAGTCAGAGTTAGAAGTGAGTCCTCATCCTTCGAGGACATGTTGATTTCATTTCTATTTTAGTTTTCACTTTATTTCAGCAGTTGGAGTTAGTTGGGGACATGTCCCATCAACTCCTTATTTAGTTTAGTTAGAGGCTTTCGGACTAGATGTTGGATTAGATATTCAGACTTTAGTATTTATGTTTCTTTTTGGTATTGCTATACCATTTTTTTAGATATGTGTTAGTATTGAACCTTATGGCCTTACAGTTCATGTTTCCACATATTTTATGAGATATTATGTATTTACAGGTACAGATATCAGTCATGGGTTAGCCTGTGGTCCCTCGGGGTCATGAGCAGCGTGTAGCATTTCGGTTCTGCAAATCAGAGCATTACAAATTTATTTAAGTATATGTCATTTAAGGGGAAAAGGACCAAAATTCCTCACCCCAAGAGAAAAAAATAAAAACTCTACAAAAAATGAATAGAGCATGTCACACAGCTATCGCAGAGGCTAGCATCTGTGCCACACTCCTATCGTAAAGCATAAGTGGCGTGGAACGCCACTATCATGAACCCTCACTACCTTGGGTTCCTCAAATAACCCCGAACCCATTTTGAAAATTCTAAAATTTTCCTAAAACATCCCTTAACATAATTTAGGTAAAAAATTAAATTTACGCATACGGGAGGGTCAAAATAAAATAATCAAAATTTATGGGGTCCTACAAATGATTTACAAAATTATTTATACATTATAAATGTTATACTTCAAAAGTTCAAACAAAAAAGTTATGTGTGAGCAATTGCTAACACATTGAAGACCTTTAACAAAGAATAATTGCAAAGTCTTAAGAAAATTTTGTCGTTTTTGATTTCTTTTATGTTTGATTTTACAGTTTAAGTTGATGGGATAGAGAACCAACATGAATGGAAGCAAACAAGTTGAAATCTAGAAGATTCCTAGGAGAAGTATGGCTGACGACATCTGTGATAAGTCGTCAGCCTTATGATAGGCTATCACAGTTGTCGTCAGACTTAAGCATGAGTATGATACACCATCATGAATGTCATCATCCCAAACCAGAGAATGGGAGTTAATGAGAAGTTGTGACGATATTTTGTGATAAGGCATTAGGATGGTGATAAGGCGTCAAGAGCATCGTCAGACTTAGGCAGAACTTGAAAGCTAAGATGATGTTGTGACGACATTTGTGATAAGTTGTCCAAATCTTGATACGTCATCATCGTCGTCATCAACATTATATAGAAGAAGCCAAAAGTGTAGAGAAGCTGACGACACCGTGATAAGCCATCAGACTCCTATTAAGCTGTAATGAATGTCATTATATATTCTGAGAAAAAGCTGCAACTTTAATTTTATTTCATTATTTGGGTTAAACTATTTAAAGCATTGTTTTAGGGTTTTCCATTCGTTTATTCACCATTATCATTATTCTGAAGAGTGTTCGATACTTTGAGTCTTGGAGAATATTTTCCCATATTTCTTTCCCTATCTTTTTGGATTCAAACAATACATCTATTTTGGGGATTTTCCTTTGTTGTCTAATCTATGATTCACTAATTATTATTCATCTCAGTATTTAATCTTTTCAATTATGAATTCAATTATGTGTTTCGCTCTTTGCATCATAAGTGGCTAAACTCTGTTAACCTGAATTATGGGATCTGGGGTTAGGCCGTGATGAGGTGCTAAATACTCAAGATTTAATAGGTGTTAGGATTTCTTGATAATTCTGAGATTTTAATTAACATTCGTTGGTTGTAAGGAGCAGAAACCCCTACTTTGATTTTCTTGAGAAGGATATCATATAGAGTAGGAAGTGAATAATCATTAGGGACTCGAAAATACTTAATTTAATAATCAGCACAGTAATAAGGTTGATTAACCTGAGGTAATTATTGGCAGTGAATAGAGATTTCCTCAGTCCGAGAGGATTAGGAAATTAGACCATTAAATAAGTTGAGAGAAATTTGAGCATATCATGGATAAAGATAGCTTGTTTCCTTACCACCATGAGAATATTGAGTCACCTTTAGCATCTGTCATGTACCTAAGCCTTAGTTAACATAATTCTGGTTATTTCATAAAATCTTGATTACAAACATCGAAATTAAAGTAACAAACAATTATTTGTAAAATTTCAATCCCCATTTCACGAAACGTTAAACTATCAGTAAATTAAATCACGAAGGAGTTGAGTTCATATTATATTCCTTGTGAGATTCGACCCTAACCTAGTTGGGTTTTATATTGACAACGTTTGCTTACACCCATTCAAGAGTTTAGTTTGAGCTTTATCAAAAAGTGACCGAATGATTTCTTTGAATTGAAAATTCAAAGTCAATAGAGATACATCACAAATAATATCTCAAGAACATTAAAGGCAATGTATGCTATCACATAATTCAAAGGGTATGCATCCACTTGGTAGGAGAACAAGAGGAGAGAAGGGGAGAGCCATTACGACTACGAGCTTCCCATTTCTCTATAACTGATTACACTTATGCGTCATTTGGTAGAGTGTATAAGGATAACTAAAAATTAGGTGTATTAGTAATTCTTGTATTAGTAATACTTGCCTTATACAATGTTTGGATTGATGTATTACAAATAACATGAATTACATAATTTTTAAAAATATGAAAAAAATACACTCCGTATATATGATTGAAAGGATGAGGAATGATTTTTAAGGGATAATTGTGTGTTTAATTATGTTAATGTACGCATAGACCCATTGCATTACTAATTCTATATAATTTGATGTACTAGTAATACACACCTCAATACTAAATAGAGTGTTTTAAATATCATGTGTTAGTTAAACATTGGCTAAAAAATTTATCAAATAAGATACTAATAATACACAAGGATAATACAAGGATTATTTTTTAATACACTTTTCCAAATTACCCCTTATGGAGTTGAGGAACTTGACGCCAAACTAATTCAAAGAAGTCTTCAAGAAGATGTATATGTTGAGGCAAGGTTCCCAGAGTTTTGATGAATATCACGATGAGTTTCAAAACTTGAGAATAAAGTCTAAACTTAAATGAAGCTGGTAATATATGGCGATTTGATTCATGTAAAATTTGAGGTAAGATATTTTGAATCAGTTGATGCATAAACAATCTAATACTTTTAAAGAAACTTTAACATCTTGCCTTAATGGTAGAAACGGACTTGAAAGAAGAAAAGCTTACAAGGCAAAGAGTTCTACCACTTCCACATGGGACAAAATTAGATATAATTGGAAGGCGGCATCTTTTATAAGGAAATCTAAGGATGTTGGTTAAGATACATAATTCAATCTTCAATACAAGACTAAACCAAGTACAAGTCAGAAGGAGGTAATAATTTTCAAACCTAACTTTCCTCAAAATTCTACTATTTAATGCTTTCAATGTCAAGGAAGGGTGTATGTTTCTAGTAGATGTCCCAATAAGGAAACAATTATTGTACCCTGGGATTACCGATGATAAGAAAGAGGGTGATATAAAAAGTTCGAGAGAGGGAGAAAAAAATGAGGAAGAGCAAGATGCTTCTAAGGATGAGGAAGAGATATTGGTTGAGATGGTGAATTCTTCTTGATTCATTAAAAATGGAATATCATTGCTTGATGACGTTGAAAAATTAAAGGTTAATTCGAATTAATTATTATAAGTATAGCAAGCCACAATTAGGCCTAATGAAAAGGTTCTTCCTAACCATAATAGTTAAGCTAAACTAGTAAGTAATGCAACCTCTTTTATTGAGAAACTAAAGACACTCTTACCCTAATCTTTGATATCTAAAGCATTTTTATCTAACTTGAGAGATCTACGGAATTCTAATGCTAAACATGATACATGAAGCCTAATTCACATAAGGCATAAGGAAACAAGTTACGTATTTTAATTTTATGGTTTCAAAATAGCCTAAACAGTCCAACTAACCTAAGTCTTGCGTTTCATCTATCCAACACCAAAAGCCCATCCCAAATCCAACATAATATCATAAGAATACTATGCTATAGCTCAATCGAAGAAGGAGGATAAACGTAGCCTACGTAGATCCCTACGATCCACGAACCACCACTTTTCCCTTTTGAGAAGTCTCTTCAATAATTAAAGCTATCATAAACAAATTCTACACATCAATAAAAGAATAATGATACCCATATAGCACTATTATGCTTCAGGTAAAAAACTCACATCGAAACTCCCATATGGGTCTTACTTATGGAAATCATATTTCTAAATCCAACCCAACATTCTTACATGCTCAATGAATCATTACCCTAAAAAAAGGGTGAAAACCAAGCTAAATTAGGGCAAAAATAAAGCCATCATGGTTTTGGGGTTCTGAGTAAGAAAATGGAAAAATCTAACACGAATTTAGAGGAATCTTATCTCAAATAAGAAGGACAATTGCGAAAAAAGAATTAACTAAGCTTCCTAGTTACCCACAAACTTCACTCTCACTTTACCTCACTATTTAAGGTTAAAGCTCTAATGAATTGGGTGGAGTATGGCTGAAATGGCAACATAAGTGTCACGACCAGATTCACCGAGTCATGATAAAACCTACTAAAACCCACTAGTAGGTAAGCCAACACCATTACCCATAGCTAACACAATGGGTTACTTCGGTAGAATTGCGTACTGTGCTTAATACAAGAACACTATCATAATCAACAGTGTTTCACTAAAAGAAGACAATCAAAATATGGATGCCAATCCCACAACCTCGTAATATCAGTACAAGAGCATCTAAGTATCATAATAAGAAATACAACCCAAAAGGCTATAATAGTTAACACCTCCATCTTGAATACAAAAGACTAAACCAGGATAGATGGGAACAAGCGACTCAAAACTCCAAGAGCTCACCCTATATCTATAAGATCAAAACTGAATGAACTCAACTCAGCAGCAACAACTAGTAGTCAGGTGTGCACAAAAAAGGTACAAAAGTGTAGTATGAGTAAAATATATGGGTACTCAATAGGCATCATCGATCGATAGAGCTAAATTGTGATATAAAAATGTTATGAAGCAAGATAACATACCTAAGTCAAAGTATAGAATTGAACCTGAATAATCTTCATCATCACTTCATAAAATAAATGATAATCGCAGTAGTCATTATCTAGCAAAATTCTACTAATCATAATTCAAACACTCATCTATCTAACTGTTACCGTCTTTTATTGTCTAGCATCATTAATATACAAAGCCTTAATTAGTAGTTACTCAGCATCATAACTTAGTCATCAATATCATTAATCATCACCAATGCTAACCTATTATCATCATTAACCACATAACAACCACAATTACTCGATACCACATTTCAACTATACATGATTCATTAACTAGTATTCTATACCTTAAGTCATCATGTAAAATAGTAACCTAGTGGACAACTAGTTACCACACAACTTATTTTAATATGCAATATTACTTAATTAATCTATTTATTTCAAGATAAAATATACCCACTAGGTGAGTCCTTAATTCTACCCAAGATTCTACTTACCAACTTATCTTAACTTATTATTCGGCATATTCTACTCTTACTCCCTATTTAGTACTCACATAAGTAACGCATCTTTGAAAGTGATTTCCAATAAAGAACAGTAATCGGCAATACCAAGAATAATATTACATCCTCAAAGCATTTATGAATGTAATCATATAAAGGACATCCACACACAAAAATATACATGCTTACGATGTATATCGTTAACTATCCTATGGACTTGCTGGGTATCATCATATCAATACATCCTCTCGACTTACCGAGCATCATATTAATATCAATATATCCTCTGGACTTATGGACATCATCATAACATTAATATATCCTCCGGACTTACTGGGCATCATTATAACATCAATATATCCTCTAAACTTACCAGGAATCATCATAACATTAATACATATATAAGAAATCTAATTAATAATAAATGCAAGCCCCATGATGGATAGGTGAAAGAAATATAAAGAAAGACATACCATCATACCATATCATTCATTATCAATAAAATATATTAATAGGCGCATGAACAAGTATATTTATATGGTGTGGATACTCAATGCATTACCGAGCTTAACAAGATCACTAGAATGGTCAAACACAAATCTATGGTTTATACCTTCTAGAGCCCTTCTTTATTAGCATGATTTGCATTATTAGCAGAAGAGGATTTTTAGCACAAACATTTGTTTAGTCACTAGGATTGAAAATTATATGAGTAATAGCATAATCTGAGCAATAATTGATAATTTAGTCGATGATTTTAGTGATTGTATAGTCATGGGTTCAATCTATAAGACATCTCATTGTTATCCAAGAATTATAAACAATATAGCAACCAATCATGCACATCATTTTTAATACCAACATCATGAATAAAAAATTTACTAGGGTTAGCCATCATATTACCAATGGCACAATCTATACGTTTAACAAGTATCTAGGTTACTAATGAAACTATATAGTCCAAGCTTAAGGCGGATTAAATTCTGCTTCTAATAACCCAAATTTCACTAAAATCCTAACTTGTACACGGGACTAAGTTAAGCCATCTAAGTCATGTCCTAGAGGTTTATATATCAACACTAGTTCCATGGTACAATTCTTCATCAAGTATTATTCTTAATTCATCCAAAGCAACTAGGACAAATTCCATAACTACGCATAACTATGGTCAATTTACTATTTAATATGAGTGAGAAGGTCACTCCAATCGAACTAGAGCAACTAGAGAATCCTCATGTTATTCATGAGATAATAGGACCAACTAACCATGGTTCTAGACTATAACTCAAGTATCACACTTTATATATTTAATAGCCTAAGTGGTTCAATTAATACCAATCATATCCATCTACCGATTCGACACCTAACACACATCCCAATCTTATCAAGAAATAAATTCATACTATAAAAAATCTCAATATAACAAAAGTAAGCTTACCTACCTTAAATCTAAATATAGCTCAGAATCGATAACCTTTACTTTTCCTTTCTTGGAAGTTTCTTCAAGGAGCCAATCTATCAAAAATACTATCTATGCATTATTACAAGAATATAAATACTCATATTGCACCATTGTGTTTCATGTACAAAATGAAAGAAAAATCACCCCAAGTGGGTCCCATATATGTAAAATCGGTTTCTGAGAGCAACTCATTGTTCAAATACAATTATGGAGTTGTATCCCTGAATAAATAAGTGCAAACCAAGAATATTATTGCTAAAATAAAGTCCTCAAGGCACTTGGGGTTTTGGGTCAAATAATCAAGAATTCAACACTATAAATTAAGGAATTATACCTTAGATCATTGTTAATAATAAATATGCAAGTTCTACATGCTCCCAATCAACACCCAAGACTCTATTATGCTTTATAGAACTCAAAATAGTAACAAAATGATCAATTCTCAACCAAAAGAGCATTTAAATACCCATTCCCAGGTCCTCGATTCATGTGATTACAAGCATATGGGCTGGGATCGTGGCATCCCAATCGTGATACACCCTCTTCTATTGCAGTACCTTTTGTTACACCATGATAATAGATGAATCTTAGTATAAGTTACAAGTTTTTGCCAATGCCTCGGGATGCATCTGGAATCCAATATGAGTAAAATAAATCTGCAAACGCGCTAATATCTATATTACAGATGCATTGTAAAAGTTGGTTTTTCCATCTATGGTCGTTCGACCAAATGTGGGATCCATGCCTAAATTTCCCATTTAATAACTTTCCAACCAATAGGTCAAAATAAGTTCGGGTGCAGCAGGACAAAAACTAATGGTCTATCCATCCTTAAATTGATATTCCAGAGCTGCTAGCGCAGTTAGAATTTACATCTGATATCATATTACGAAGGTTTTTTCTTGGTGGCTATTTGGACGTTGTAAAGGCTTTTAAATAGGGAAATGGTTCTAAAACCAACTAAACTGTTCGGTGATTGAACTATCAGTCCCAGAGTGTCTTAAATTATTTGGGGAGGCTATGGAAAAGATTTAGCAGTAAAAATAAGTGGAACTACAAGAAATGACCTGAAGGGTCATTACAACATCCACTACAAAGGAAATTTTATCCCTAAAATTTAAAGATTAAGAAAAATATTAGAAGCCGCAAAAAGGTTAGGATATTGGGTCCACTCTCTCTCGATCTCCCAAGTTCCCTTTTCCACTAGGAGGTGCTTCAACTGAATCTTAACTATAGAAATCTCTCTGGTATGCAACTGCGTCACATCACTAGCAAAATTAAGTATGGTCTCTTCAACAAAGGTCAACCGTTAATCTAACTATACTGAGTCCCTCCTAATCACATGATATGGATCATCAATTTACTTCCATATTATGGAGACAAGGAAAATCTGATGATCAATAGTAATATTGGGAATCAAGGGTAACTCACAGACCACCTCGCCAACTATGTGAAGAATCTCACAAGGTCTAATATACCGAGGGCTTAGCTTAACCCTCCTTCCAAACCTCATTACATCTGTCATGGGTAAAACACTAAGTAACACAAAGTTACCAATTCCAAATCTAAAGGCACAGAGCCTATGATCGATGTAGGCCTTCTTCCTTCCCAAGGCTTCTCTCATCTTACCCTGAATTAGTATGACTCTATCCAAGAAGTCCTGAAGCAAATTATTACAACGAGGTCTCACCTTTGAAGTCTTACAAAATCCATTGGAGAATGACATATCTTTCCAAACAAAGCCTCATAAGGCGCCA
Organism: Capsicum annuum; assembly: GCF_002878395.1. Classification (NCBI taxonomy): domain Eukaryota; kingdom Viridiplantae; phylum Streptophyta; class Magnoliopsida; order Solanales; family Solanaceae; genus Capsicum; species Capsicum annuum. The sequence continues at coordinate 127,175,274 of NC_061121.1, read as the reverse complement.
TCTCAATACTCGAATGATAGTTGTTGTTATATGCTAACTCTGCCAATGCTTAGTGTTGATCCGACTGTTCTCCAAAATCCATAACATAGACTCGGATTATATCCTTAAGTTCCTAAATAGTACACTCAGATTGACCATCATTCTGTCGATGAAAAGCGATACTCAAATCCACTCGAGTACCCAATTGCTCCTGGAATACTCTCTAGTATCACAAAGTAAATATAGAACCAAGATCTAATATGATAGAAATGGGCATCCCATGCAAATGAATTATATGCCAAACATAAATATGGGCGAATATTTTAGCACCGAATTTCATCTAATTAGGTATGAAATGTACTGACTTTGTCAAACAATCCATAATACCCTAAATACCATCAAGACCATGGGAAGTACAAGGCAAACCACTTATGAAATCCATCGTAATCCATTCCCATTCACAATTGGGAATGGGAAATCTCTAAGTCAATCCTCTTGGATGCTAATATTCTTTCTTAACCTGTTGACGACATATGCAACAAGCCACAATGTTTTCCACATCTATCTTCATACTGTCCCACTAGTAATGTTGCCTCAAATATCTATACATCTTAGCTGTTTTAGGATAAATAGAATAATTAGAGTTGTGAGCCTCATAAAAAATCGGCTGAATCAAGTCATCAAGCTGGGGAACACAAATATGACCATAAAATCTCAAAATACCCTCGGAATCAATGGTTTTCCTCTCAGACTCACAACTTATCACCAGATCACAAAAAAACACAGCTTGCTATCCTCATACGGATAATTATAAATCTACTAAAATAAGGAGGACCTTTCCTCAACATAAGCAAAAATCCTAGTAAGATCCAAATAATCATGGCACACTATCAAATTGGTTGAGGACTAAATGTTCCATGCCATCGGCCTCTAAGACACTAATATGCATGCTAAGCTACCCATACTCACTGCCTTATGACTCAAGGCATTAGTAACCATATTTTTCTTTACCCGAATGATACAAGATGGAAAGATCATAGATCTATCAAAACTACGTACATTTATGTTTTCATTCATTAAGTTATGACTAGGCCATAAGATGCTGAAGGCTACCATGATTGGTGATAATCTCATAATGCACTCCATATTAATAATGCATCAAAATCTTGATCATGAAACTAATGCCTCTAGCATTAAATCATGAGTGGGGTAGTTGCGGTCATGTACCTTAACTTGTCTAGAAGTATATGCATTGACACGACCCTACTGAATCAAAACATAACCAAGACCAACAACAAAAGTGTCAAAAAATAAGGTGAATCCCTCGCCCTTAAAAAGAAGATCTAACACTAGAGCTAAAGAAAGACAATCCTTGAGGTTTCCAAAGCTCAGCTCACACTCCTTAGACCATCGAAAAGGAACTACCTTCCGAGTAAATCTAGTTATAGGGGATGAAATAGTAGCAAAGATGTCAACAAAGAGCCTGTAATAACCAACCAAACAATTGAAATTGAAAACCTCCGTCGGAGACGTAGGACTAACCTAATCACGAATTGCCACAATCTTAGCCGAGTCAACCATGATACCATCTTTATACACCACATGTCCAAGGAATGACACCGACTCTAGAAAAAACTCAAACTTAGAGAAATCTAAAAAAGCAGATGATCTCACAAAGTCTGGAGCATTATCCTTAAATTCTGTGTAGTCTCCTTACTGCTTCTCGAATACATAAAAATGTCATCAATTAACATGATGAGGAAAGATTCTATATATGGTTTTAACAAATATTTCATCAAATTCAAGAATATGGCATTAGTTAGTTCGAAAGGCATTACCAAGAACTCATAATTACTATAATGAGTCTTGAAAGCTATCTTCGGGATATCCTCTGCCCAAATCCTCAACCGATGATAACTAAGCCTTAAATAAATCTTAGAAAACATGGCTGCACCCTGAAGCTGGTCAAATAAATCATTAATGTGAGGCATAGGATAACAGTTCATCAAGGTCACCTTATTAAGCTTCCTATAATCAATACACTTACGTATGGATCCATCTATCATCTTTACGAATAATATTGGTCCTCTCCAAGAGGATACAATCGGTCGAATGAAAACCTTACCAAGATAATACTTAAGCTAGAAATTTATCTCCTTAAGCTCGATAGGAGCCATACAAAAAGGTGCCATATAAATAGGTCGGGTTGCAAGGTCAAGGTCAAGAGCAAACTCAATGGGTTGGTAGGAAACACATTAGAGAAATCACAAATAATAGGAACACAGTCAAGTGACGGACTCTCTACATGAGTATCTTATATATAGGTGATATAAGACTCATAACCTCTCGATATATGTATCCTAGGAAACACATAAGAAATAATCTCCGTCGGCTCGGGCTCACCCCTCCCTACCACATGATATGTTGTACACCGGGCATAACTAATCTCACGGGCTTGGCAAAGAAATCTATGACCGCATAATAGTGAGACAACCAGTCAACACTCAGAATCACATCAAAATCCAGCATATCAAGAATATTAAGATCAATATAAGTATCTTTATTACTAACTATCATAACACATGATAAGAATACTAGATCAACTACTAAAGAATCACCTATGGGAGAAGATAAACACAATGGCATATATAACAAGTCATTAATTAAGTCCAATTGTTGAGCATATTAAGACAAATAAGTAATACTAAGTGGATCCAACATCAAATATGGCAAGAGTAGACTTGTGTCACACTATAATTGTACCTATAACTATAGAATCCATAGAATCAACCTCGAGTCTAGCAGGTACTGGATATAAGTGATCGTTCCCACCACTTGGCTAGGCACCTGGACCTCCTGTCTTGACTGTCTGAGTACCACCTCAAACACCATTATAAACAAACTATGACCTTGAAAACTCTCACTACTTGAGGGATAAATTGACCTAACTGGGGTAGCACCCTAGATTGAAACAACTATTGTTCGATGACTAGGGCACTATGTCAGAAGCAAAAGAGGAACTCATAGATCCAGTTGAACTGGAGTAACCACTATGTCTAGAATGATCTGTAGACGAACCACTCAAAGACAGATCAACACCCTCCCAGGGTGACCACTAGTACAAAAATGACCTCCTTCAATTATATAAAGAGCTGCCTAAACTGGTTAACTAGTCTATCGCTGAGGCTAAAAAGATGGATATGAAAGATACCAATGTGTGAACTATAACCTCTAAATTGAGAATTGCTATGGCTCCTAGCAAATCTTCCATAGTACTTGGGCCTTTTATTACCACCTTCATGATGCATGTCCTCCATCACTATCATTAGCTGAAACCTCGACAAAGGTCCTACCCGCAGTAACTAGACATTGAGTAGCCAACTGAATATGGAGTCTCAGTTCGCCCACAAAGAAGTAAACTCTCTCATACTCAGTATAAAAAATAAGAAGTTGTGTGCCTACCCAACTCATGTAAATGGTCCTCATTCTCGACGATGGTCATAGATACCAACTTTAATCTAGTGAAATAATGTCTCACTCTATCTTTAAGGCTATGTGATATATACTTATCCAAGAAAATCTTAGAGAACTGAATCTATGATAGGGGAGAATATCTAGCTTGCCTAGAACTTATAAAACCTCTCCACCAGTGTTGAGTAGTCAAATCCAATAGAAATATAGTGTAATCCACACCATGACTCTCAACAACGACTAAACCATGAGATCTATCCTCACAGGTAGTAAGAAACTCAAATACATCCTCTTAAGGAACACGAGAAAACCTAGGAAGTACCAACCTCAAAAATCAATGCAGCATCTTCTACTCCTTAGCAGACATAACACACTAGGTCACAACTAGTTAAGTGGCCATTAGCTGGATAATTATCGGCATAGGAGAAATGTCAACTTCAGGAGTTGTTGTTTCAGGCTGCGCTCTATCCTCACTAGTCTGTGTACCATCAGACTATGCACCACCAATAATAACCAATAGTTTAATCAAGGCATCTCTAATCAATAAAGAGGCAATATAACCTGGTGGAGCCTGGACTAGTCCCTGGCGCAATGTTAGCTGTGATGGAGGAATCTCTAGCTCATGAAAAGGAATGAGGTTTTGGGAAGTGGCCCATCCTGGTTCACAACTGAGGATATAACAAAGATGTCCTCAAACAGGAGTAGGATTCCAAGGCTCAGTCTCAGGATACTTATTACGCATAGCTATAGCACATGTCCTAAGAATCTGCAAAAGAGTAAAGTCAAGAAAATATCCAAAAATCCAGCTCAGACTCTTGTCACGATATGAGTGAAAGAAGTAAAGAAATCTTAAGAAAGTACCATAGCCCACCTAATAGAAAACAAACATCAACACTTCGATCTATAACACTCTATTAGACACTTGCTAATGTACTGACAATACCAGTGAAACCAAGGATCAGATACCAAGTTGTTATGACCTAATTCATGAGTCATGATAGCATGTACTAGAACGTATAAGTAGATAAAACAACAATGTAACTCGGAGCTAAGGCAATGGGTTACTTTGGTAGAGTTGACCACTAGGCCTAAATACACAAAAACAATGATAATTAACAGCGTTCCACTAAAAGAAGCCAATCAAAATACCGATACCAATCCCATGACTTTGTAATATCAGTATAAGTGCATCTAATTAGGATAATAAAAATTACAACTCAAAAGTCTATAATAGTTAACACATCAATCTAAAATACAAAAGTCTAAATAAAGATAGAGGGTGGGTAAATAAAAAATCTAAGAGCTCACCCTATCTCCAGAAGATCAACACTGGATAAATTCAACTCAACAGTGGCAACTAGTACTTGGGTCTGCACAAAAAGGTTCGAAAGTGTAGTATGAGTACAAAAACAATAGGTACTTAGTATGCATCATCGACCGACTAAGCTAAATTATGCTACAAATAATATATAAAGCATTATAATATTAAAAAGTCAAGGTACATAATTGAACCTGAATCATCTTCATCATCACTATATAAAATAAATAATCAACTATAACTATAATACGACTTATCATATCAATACATTCCAATACCATCATATATGAGGAGTAATTGATCAAAAATCATAAATCGACACTAATACAACTACAATCGTGTGAATACCATATTGGTGCACATATATCCATTAGAGCGTAAAGTAAAATAGCTCACCATGCTATCCCATACCACCGAGGAGTACACCCAAAGGTACATAAATTAAAGAACCCATCACGGTATCCCATACCACTTGAGAGTGCATCAAAGGATCAAATAAAGAAATGTATAAAGATATATAACCAACTTCTCTTTTTCCATGGTTTTCCATATGTCTCATCAACGGTCATGTGCCAGTAATTAAAATTATCAACCTTTTCTGCAATTAACTAACATATTCCAAGGTACAAATACCCATCATCATATCACCATATAGCTGTCCATCTCATCAATATACTTTACATAAACATAATTTGCTAACAAATGATTATCAATAAACCACTAATCCGCTAGTCATCAATGACCTCTAATTATTAGGCTAACTGATTCTTCACATTATCCTTATTAATAGGATGGCATCTAACCATTATTGACTATATAACCAATATCCAATATCTATTCGAGGTTCGCCGCAAGACTATAGACGCCATTTGGATAAAGTATAATTCTAGTCTTCATAGTCGCACTAGTTGCCATCTATCAAAAGAATACAAATCATCAATCAAACACTTATCTATCTATCCATTATTGTTTTTTATTGTCTAGCTTCGTTAATATACAAATCCTTAATTAAAAGCTAATCGACATCATAACTTTGTCATCAATATCATTAATCATCACCAATGCAAATCTACTATCATCAATACCATGTAATGACTATAATTACTAGTTACCCCATTTGAACCAAGCAAGGCTTGTTAACTAGTACTCTAGACTTTTAGCCATCATGTAAAATAGTCACTTAGTAGAAAACTAGTTACCATATAGCTCAATCTAATATGAAATATTAATTAATCCGTTTATTTCAAGCTAAAATATACCCACTAGGTGTGTCCTTAATTTTACAAAAGATTCTACTTACCAACTAATCTTAACTCATTATTCGGCATATTCTACTCTTACACGCTATTTAGCACTAACATGAGTTACACCAACTAGAAAGTTATTAGAACAAAGAGCTATAACTGACAATATAAAGAGTAACATCACACTCTCAAAGTACATACAAATGTAATCATCTAAAGGACATCCAAACACAAACATTTATATTTTCTCCATACATATCATCAATATATCCTATGGTTTTACCGGGCATCATTATATCATCAATATATATTCTGGACTTTACGGACATCATCTTAACATCTGTATATCCTCTGGACTTACTGGGATCTTCATAACATCAATATATCTTGCGGACTTACCGAGCATCATAATAACATAAATATATCCTTCAGACTTATCAGGCATCATGATAACCTCAATATATTTTCTACACTTACCGGGCATAAATATAACATTAATATATCTTTTGGACTTACGAGACAACACCATAAAATTAATATATCCTACGAACTTATCGGGCATCATCATAACATCATACCTCATTAATCATTATCATCACAATATATTTATAGGTGCGTGAACAAGATATTTGATATGGACACTCAATGCATTACCGAGCATTACAAGATCACTAGCATGGTCAAACACAAAGCCATGGTTTATACTTTCTAGAGCCCATCTTTATTAGCCTGAATTTCATTATTAGCAAAAGAGAATTTTTAGCACAAACATAAGTTTAGTCACTAGTATTGAACATAATGTGAGTAATTAAATAATCCTAGGTACTCATGATAATTTAGTCGTTGATTTATATGATAGCATAGTCAAGGGTTGAACAAATAATTTATTTCATTACTATGCAAGAATTATAACTAATCTAGCAACCAATCATGCACATTATCTTTAATACCAACTTCATGAAAAAACAATTAACAAGGGTTTGCCATCATATTACCAAAGGCACACTCTATATGTTTTAGAAGTATTTAGGTTACAAATAAAACTACATAGTCGAAGCATAAGGCGGGTTAGTTAAGATTCGCTTCTAATAAACCAATTTCCTCTTCAAGTCTAACTTCTACCTGGGACTAAGCTAAGCCATCTATGTCATGTCCTATAGGTTTATCAATCCACACGAGTTCCATGGTACAATTCTTCCTCAAATATTACTCTTAATTAATCCAAATCTACTAGGACAGTTTCCATAACTAGGGTAAACTTAATATTTAATATGACTGACAAGGTCACTCCCATTTAATTGGAGAAACTAGAGCATTCTCATGTTAGTCATGAGATAACAATTCTAACTAATAAAGGTTCTAGACTATAAGTCAAGTATCACACTTTTTGAGTCTAATAGCCTAAGTGGTTTAACTATTCCCAAACATTATCATCTACCATTTTGACACCTAAGACCCCTCCTAATCTTATGAAAATATCAGTGTCATCCTATAAAATCTCAATATATCAAGAAGTAAGCCTAAACTACCTCAAATCTAAATATAGCTCACGAACCGGAAACCTTTGCTTTCACTTTCCTCGAAGCTTCTTCAAGGACCTAATCTATCAAAAACACAATCTATGTATTATTTTGAGAATGTCAATACCATATTGCACCATAGTTCTTTGGGTACAAAATGATACCAAAAATCCCTAAGTGGGTCCCATATATGGAAAATGTGTTTTCGATACCAACCCATTGTTCAAATACTGTTAGAGAGTTATATCACTAAAGAAATAGATTCAAACCAAGCATATTTGGGCTAAAATCAAGCCCTTAAGACATTTGGATTTTTGGGTAAATTAATCACGAATTCAACATTAAAATGAATGATTCAAACCTTAGATTTGTTGGTAATCATGAATATTCAAGTTATTCAAGCTCCCAATCAACAACCAAGACTCAATGTGTGGGCTACACTCCACAGGGTTAATAGGACTCAAAGCTATACAAAAATGACCAATTCTCGACCAAAAGGGCATTTAAATACTCCTTCCCAGGTCCTCGGTTCATGAGATTGCAAGAACATGGGCTATAATTATAGCATCAAAATTGGAACACCCTCCGCGATCTCGATAACTTTTGCTGCACCAGATTATAGCTGAAACTTGGAATAAATTCCACATTTTTGCTAATGCCTCAGGATTCTTCCGTAATCTAATATGTGTAAAATAATTTTGCAACCACACTAATTGCAATATTCTAGATGCCTTGGCAAATTCATATTTTCCATTTTAGGTGGTTTCGAATAAATGTTGGCCCCACACCTAAATTTCCAATTTATCAACTTTTTGACCAATAGGTAAAAATGAGTTCGATGTCGTTTGATCCAAACCAAAGTTTCGCCCAACCTAAAATCTTTATTCCTGAGATGCTTGCACAGTCAAAATTTTCCTTTAATATCATTTTACTGAGGTTTTTTCTTAGTGGATATTTAGAACCAACGAAGACTTTTACATGGGGAATAGCTTGATAAACCAATTAAACTTTCCTGTGATCGAACTATTTGTCCCAGAGATTCATAAATAACTTGGTCCAGCTATGGCAAAGATCTAACAGTGTAAATAAGTGCAATCATGAGAAAAAACCTGAAGGGTCCTTAAAATAAGGGTTTATTTATACCCATAACATATAGTCAGGTCCCACTATCGCAGGCCTCGACCTGCGATGGCAACATTTAGTGTATGAACATATGAGTTGCAATTGTAATTCATGCCATATGATGAAACCATTCTAATGACTGCATAATGTGTTGCACCAAAACACTTATCCATGATACATCAATTTTGCAGCCATGAGTATCGCGATTGCGGCCCTTGTCTTGGGATAGCAGCTGCATCAGATGACTATTGAAACATAGAAAATATTCTAAGTTTCTACTAATCCTTCGAGATCCATCGACAATCCCATATAAAAAATTAACTACATAACCTTACCAAATTTGACATTTCAAACTCTATGGCGCAATCATATTTTCCATATAAGGTCCTTTTAACCAAATGTGGGTACGACACCCATATTTCATTTTCTTAATTTTCTGACCAACAGGTTTAAATGAGCTTGGGTTCCTCGATACCAAAACCGAAGGTCCACCTAGAATAAAATATACATTCTGGAGTTACTACACAGTCAAAATATTCATATGAGGTTGCTTTGCTTAAGTTATTGCTCGATGGCCATTTGAAACATACGAAGACTTCAAAATAGGAAAATGGCTAAAAAACCGTCCAAACTAGTCGGTAACCAAACTGTCAGTTCAAATAAGTCATATATGACTTGGGGTTGCTATAGAAAAGCTCTAATGGTAAAAATAAATAGAAATAAACAAAATAACCTGAAGAGTGACTACTCCCTTCGTATAACCTCAAGAGTTTCAATAGTATGCTCCGTTTGTCCATTTATTTGAGGGTGAAAAGCAGTACTAAGGTTCACTTAAGTACCCAAATCTTTCTAAAATAAACACAAAAAATGAGAAGAGAATTATGTACCTCGGTATGAAATAATGGACATCGACCTTATAGGCATAAAGTGAGCAGACTCAGTCATCCTAGTGGTCAACCCAAATAAAATCATACGGATTGTAAGTCAATGGAAAACCTATAATAAAATTCATATTAATCCTCTCCTACTTCTATATGAGTAATTCAATCTCATAGGATATGCCACCAGACTTCTAATGTTCTTTCTTAACTTGCCTACAAATAATACATTTAGCAACAAAATTTTCAAAACCCTCTTAATATTATTCAACCAGTAGATCTTGTAGATCTCTTTCAAGTCATGATACGTTTTGGTCGAACCTAGATGATCTGTATATCTGGACTCATAAGCCTCTTCAAAAATTCTTTCACGTAGCCAATCTATATCGAGAAGGCACAACCTTTATTAATACCTTAAAACTCTATCTCACCCAATCTCAAAAGCCATAAACTGTTACTGACCTACATAATCTTTGATTTGTATATGTATAGGATCCAAAACAAGTTTCTCCTTGATCTCAACAACGAGAAATAATTTAACCACTTTTTAAATAATCACCCATCCATCCTCAGAGTCTTAGAGGTGAACTCCAAAGTTAGAAAGTTTGTGAATATCTTTCACTAATCCTCTTATATCTCCCTCAATGTGAGATAAGATCCCCATAGACAACCTGCTTAGAGCATCAAGAACAACATTAGCTTATCTAGTTTGTAATGCAAACTCATATCACAATCCTTAAGACAACTAGAGCTACCACCTTTTCCTAAGGCTCAATTCCTTCTATATAAACACATACTACAAGATCTTATGGTCTTAAGGAATATCAATATGCACTCCATACAGATAATTGCTTCAAATTTTTTAAGCAAAGACAACAACCGCCAACTTTAGGTCTTGAATTATGTAATTCCTCTCATAAACCTCAAGGTGCTAGGAAGTATAGGCTACAACCTTAACATGCTGCATAAAGACACAACACAGTCCCATACTAAACCTATAACAATACATAAAAATAAAACTAGGACCCTTAACTAGGGTCTAAACAGGCGCAGAAGTCAACTTATCCTTTAGCTTTTCAAAACTACCTTCACAAGCATTGGACTATATAAACTTAACCTTTTTATGCATTAACTTTGATAGTAGAGCAACAATAGATGAGAAATCTCCACAATCCTCCTATAGTACCTAACCAAGAATAAGAAGCTCCTAATAACGATTAGAGTCATGGGTCTAGGCCACCTTTTAACTACCTTGATTTTCTGAGGATCCACCTTCATCCCCTCAATAGAAACAACACGCCTGAGAAAAGTCACAACACTTAGAAAAAATTTACAATTTAAAATTTTTTCATACAGGTTTTGGTCCTTCAGAGATTCCAACACGATTTAAAGGTGAGTAACATGATCTTCCTTACTTTTGGTGTACTCCAAGATGTCCTCAGTGTAGACTATAACAAACAAATTGAGAAACTTCTTGATAACCTATTTCAAAAATCCATAAAAGTAGCTGGAGTATTACTCAACCCAAATAACATAACCAAATCCCTAATTTTAAATTTGTGATAGCCTTAACGTAGATCAATCTTAGAGAATCACCAAGTCCTCTGAAGCTGACAAAAATGTTCATCAATCCTAGGAAGAGGGAATTATTTTTTCCACGTAACCTTAATCAATGGATGATAATTTATACACATCCGAAGAGACCCATATTTCTTTAGCATGAAAATCATAGGAACATGCAACACAAAAAGACTAGGATAGATAAAACCCTTAAAAAAATATCCTTCTAGTGTTCATTTAGTTCCTTTAGTTTATCTAGAGCAATCTTATAAGGAGGAATTGAAATACGATAGTTATCCAATAAAAGATCAATCCCAAAATCTATATCCCTATCGAGATGAGTTCCAGAAGAGCATTAGGAAAAGTTTCTGGGAATTAATTAACCACAGGGACAGATTGCCAAGGGGGACTCTCAAAAATAGAATCTTTAACCAAACTAGATAATAAAGACACCCTTTGGAAATTATTTTCTAAGATCTAATATATGAAATTAACTTTCCCTAGGAACTAGGGAACTCCCCTCCTATTCAATTATTGGTTAATAAGGAAAATGGAAACTGACCTTTTGGGTCTTACAATCCAAAGAAGCATCACATGAATTGAGCCAATCCATCATAAAGATTACATCAAAGTCCTACATATCAAGTTTAATCAAATCTGCTTATACCTCCCTTTGAAGAATGAACACAACACAACCCCAATAGATCTTTCTAGCAACCATAGACTCTCCTATAGGAGTTGAAACATAAATGGGGTCAAAAATATTTTCAAGGCCAAAACCAAAGTGTACAGCAACATAAGGCATCACAAAAAATAGTATAGAACCCAGATAAATCAAACAGTAAACTTTATTAGATAAAAGATATAATATAGCAGTAATAATATCTAGGGATGCATCAAATTCCTGACTATTGGTAAGGGAATCAAGGTGATTCCAGCAATTATTGGTACCTGAATTGGCACCCTTAGGATCTATACAAAAGAAGTAGAGACTAGGATCTTATTAGATCAAGCTGAAATTTTAGCTATAGAATAATTTTGTTACAGATGACCATGTGGGCCACAATTAAAAGACAATTTACTCCTCTCCTTATAATATCCATAGTAAAATTGTCCATAAAAATGACAAGGAGGATAAGGTGTGGTTACCTAAGCTCCATTGACTTGATACTAGACATAGTATTCCCTAGGACCACTATAATATCTAAGGATGCCTCAAATTCCTAACGATTAGTAAGGGCATAGAGGTGATTCCAGCAATTATTGGTACCTAAAATGGCACCCTTAGGATCTATGATAAAAAAAATAGAGACTAGACCTTTTTAGATCAAGTGGAAATTTTAGCTATAGAATAATTTTGTTCCAGATGACCAGGTGGACCATAATTAAAAGACAAGTTCCTTCTCTCCTCATAATATCCATAGTGAAGTTGTCCATAAAAAATGACAAGGAAGATAAGGTGGGGTTAATTAAGCTCCCCTAACGTGAGACTAGACACATTATGCCTTAGCACCACTGATAGCCTAAAATTGATGATCACTTGAAAGCATGGGATAAGAAGCACTATCTGTTGAATAAAAATTTCCCTAATTCCTCTTCTTAGACTATTGTCTACCATCCCTCTATTATTTTTCTATTTTCCATATTTCTCTGTAGATCAAAACTTTTTGCTCTACATTTGTCCCATCTCTACCTACTTTCTTATCTCATCCTCCACCTGCTATAAATAAACCAACAGCATTGATATGTCCATATCATTATTCAGCATAAAAGACACTCTAACACTATTCACGGGACAAACTAGAATCAAACTTCCTCATTCTTAACTTATATTATATGCCAACTATTGAGCATAATGGGATAGTTTTTGGAACTTTAGTGTGTACTCCTTAAAAAAAATCTAGCCATATCAAATTAACAAACTCTTTAGCCTTAACTTCCCTCAACTCCTATGGAAATAAGTTGAATAAAAAGCACTTGAAAACTTATCCCACAACTTAGGCTCTTCACCATCACTCCTTATATCTTTCTATTTCTTATACCACTAATGAGCCACATCCTTCAACTGTTATGTAGTTAACTCGACACCTTCTAAATTAGTAGCACGCATCACCCTAAAACTTATTCTCCATCTCATTAGTAAACCCTAAGATTCCTCCAAATCCTTAGAGACTATAGAGGTTTTGGGATTCAACCTCATAAACTATCCAACTTGGGTGACCTCAAATAAGCTGGCAATAGGACCAATATTATCAGACCAATAGGACTATGATGCCACTAGTTGAAAAAGCATTTGAATAGACTGATCAAACTTCACATTAGAGATATTTCCCAGAGGCAACTAAGAATGAGTATCTCTAGCCTGAGAAGCCTAAGGAAGAGGAGTACAGATCGGTATAACTCAACATGGAGTGGTATAGTAAGGAGTTGTGACCTTATATTCGGTTTACATTCCATAAGTAGCGCGAATTCCTTCCATATTTTCATCAAGTAGGACTAAAATTCTAGTAGAGTTTCGACAACCTCAGATCTTTAGGGAGACATGATCAAAAATGAAGTATGCTAGGAGTTGGAGAATTTTCATAGAAACTAGACCCCCTAAGGTAAAATTGAGCTCAAAGAAAGAAAATACTCCTAAATTCCTTATAGCCTTCCCTTATGAGTGTTCCATGCTACATACCCTTAAAAAGGACTCTACTCGACATGGCATTATGGACACCTAACTATACTGAAATGTGCTTTTATACCAAGCTTGCCATGACCTAAACATGACTTAGCCATTATGGGAATCTCAGGCCCACCGAGGATCAGAGATAACCCTCTTAGCCTTACCTTAATAAAATAATAAAAACAAACTGTGAATGCCAACAAAGTCAATAAATATTTCTAAAACCTAAAGAAAATGTAAAGAGACAAAACAAGACATCAATAACACCCTAATGTATCCATGAATGCCTCTAAACTAAGAATATAATCTAAGTGGAGACAAGACCTCGACTATGGAAAAAAGAATTCAAAGTAGTAGGACAATAAGGAAACCAATAAAATGACATAGCCTTTTGAAGTATCGAGCTTCACCACTTCACAGCTGATCAACAAATGTACCCAACCACCTACCACTATACAAGAACAACAAAAAGTCCTCAAAACTTATATTATGAGATGATGTATTGTTGATAATGATTAACTTACATGTCAATTTAAGCACATGGCAATCATCGTCAATATTGGAGTTGGGGTAGAATCCACGAGGAACAATGTCAGTCATTGTAACGCCCTAAATCTAGTACCCAGAATGCTACATGGTGCTCATGACCCCAAAGGACTACAAGTTAACCCATGACTGATATCTATAATTAAGCACTGAATAATACATTGTAAATATGTGGAAAATGAGTTGTTAGGCCATAAGGTACAAAATTGAACTAATACTGAATATAATACAATGTCTATAATGGGGTATAAAAATACCCAAAACTAAAATAAACTTTCTGAACACATGCTGTAGTCTAAAAGCCTCTAAACTGTCTAAAAACTATGGATTTGATAGGATATATCCCCCAACTAACTCTGAACTACTAAAATAACAAAGTAATAAAATAATCATGCTATCCTCGAATGATAAGGACTCACTGCTAGTGTGGTGCTACATGTCTCATCTACTGAGGATGCTCGAAAGCTTGTTCTTCTAAACCTATGATATAAAACACCATAGAGCAAATGCGTCAGTACGTTGAATATACTAGTATGCAAGTGAGGTGGGCAAAATAAAAAGGTTTAAATGCATGAACAATAATAACTTACTATATAACATGAAAGTGAGAATACATGCATGAATACCTAACTATAACTGAGATCATAATAACACTTGCTCATGAATTCTAACAATGTGGATTTACTGATATTTGAAAGCTAATAATAGGATAGTAAATGACTGAGTCTATTGAGTACTGAGGAACTGATGTCATATTACAGATAAAGAAATGACTATTTTTGAAAATTTTAATTATGAAGAACTAGTCTGATATATTGTATCTGATAATCCTAAAACTGAATAATGATAACATGAGTTTTGTATAAATTAATATACTATTAAATGGGTTCATGATAACATGATTACTGAGTCTGAATACTAATAACATGAATAACTACATCTGATAGTCCTGATACTGATGGAACTAGCTAGGTTTTGCATAATACTGAGTTGACTGTATCTGACAGTCCTAGATTTCTGAAGAACTAAACTGAGTTCTATTACTGAGACTAGATCTGTAACTGAGACTGTGGGAAGTAGTTATCTAACTGACATTCCCCTAATAAGACATTATGAATAAGTTGGGGTCCAATTTGTAACCCTAATTAGAAGGGTGTCAATACCACGCTACTGGTAAGGACAATCTATGAGTAACCCTTACATAATAGGTAACTCTAGCAGGAATGGTGGGATCCCTCATATAATAGGTTAAGCAACCTCATTTAACCTTATATAGTAGGTTATGATGTCTCAACCTACGCTGACTACGTAGTTCTAGAATTCAAGGATTGCTTCCAAGAATTACACTCTCAAATAACATGTGAGTTCCTATCCTTGGGTTGACTCACTGATAACTCCTACTCCCAGCTGAATAGATACAGAACTGAATAACTAAACTAAACTGATACTAATGGTACTTTTTATCGAAGCTAAACTGAGTTCACTGAGTTTCGTTGACTGACGCAATGCTACTGACATCTGAGGACTGGCGAAGAGTACTGAAATTAATTAGATTACTGAGTACTGAGATTACTGAAATTACTGAACTTCTGAGATTACTAAGATTTCTAAGAATTTCTAAGATTACTTAATGAGGATGGACTGATACTGAGTTTGTTGAGTTTTCCTGAGTTATATGACTGACTGAATTCTACAGATCATGGCTTGACTAAGAGTATCATGAAAACATAACACTGGCTATAGGCACACAGCTAAATTATCGGGTACAAGTACCCCCATGACTCGATAGCATGAAAATGATAGGATAAAACACTTCTTGAACGCCTGACCAATATCAACAGTTCATAATACATTAATTTGGGGATTTCATGAAGCACATAGTTATCATAGTTTGTACATGAATGGAATTTCATATAGACATGTCATACTTTCATCAACCTATTCTTATGGACATTCACTCAACCATTCATAGTGCACAAAATATCATGGAAGTCATTCTTGGTCATAGGATAAAGCAAGTATTTATCACTTGGGACACAATTAAGCTATAGATCATAGTTTCTATTATCTTAAGCATTTTATCAAACACCTAGGATACATGAATTAGAGCATAGGCATGACCATCAAATTAACACAACAAAACATCATATTTCAACTCAATTTCATATGCTTTAGACCACATACCAGCATAGATTCATGAACAACAGATAAAGATTACAAATTGGGAATCATACAATCATAATCACATAAATACAATCAACCCACCATAAAATATTCACAAGACAAGATATAAAACTTGATTCTTGGGCTTTATGGATGAAAGGAATCATGAATGAACACTGTGCATACCTTAGTACTTGATTCTATGAAGATTGACGAAGAGATTCTTTAATTCGAGTCTTGAATATGAATCCCCAATTGAAAATCCTAGCTTGTTCTGGAGAGAAACTTGAGAGAAACTCTATATTTAGGATAAAATATGGCTAAATCAAGTGTTATTAGGTTTATATAGGGTTGCAAAATTGACCTTTTTAACCCTTGGATGTGTATTTTATTTTTGAGGAAATTTCCTAATTTCGTAGGTTGGCGCGACGCAGCACTATCGTGCCATGTCATTGGAAATTTCCAACTGGGAATTGGGTAGATGGTACGACGCAATGAAATCAAATTTCAATACTGGATTGGATATGGATGTTCATCCCGATGTGGTGGTATCACGCTGAGACACTTGAAAAAGGACTGTTCTAAATTTCACCCTTGGCGCGACACGCTATAATGGCAGAGGCTCACTGGATTTTGACGATTGCCATTTAGACCTGCTCCGCGACATGCTGATGGCTCAGGTGATACACTATCTCACTACAAAGGCTCTAACTCTTCGCCCAAGTGTCAGATTTGGGCAAATTTGTTATCGATGGGAAACATATTGAATTTCCCATATGACAAAAAGTTCAAATCTTGAAAATACCACATGTATAAAATTGGATTAATCTTTGAAAAAAGTCTTTAATATTTTTGGGGAGAATTTAATCTAGGTAAAAGTATGGGGTATTACAATATCTCCCTCTTGGGAATATTCATCCTCGAATGAGACCAATTTAGATGGGAGAACCGATAAGATGAAGTACATACTGAACATGAATAACTGATGCATATCTAATTACTGAGATTCATACTGAGCATGCATATCTAATTCATGATTTTATAACTAAGTTGATACATGAATGCATGGCTGATAGTACTGATAAGGTGATCATGCATATCTGATGCGTGAATGTATAACTAAACTGACTCATGAACATGTGAATGAACATGTAAGGGTAAATATACCATGTTTGAAATGAAAATTGAGTATGGAACTGAATACCATATTTGTAACTGAAATCTGAGCAAAAACCTGATAATCTTAAGAAAAGGTATTGCCTTGGGCTGAGTACGAGTTTAACTACTTAATATGCATGGGCGGTAACATGAGAACATAACTGGGTAGTGTGAAGTAAACTGAACCATTAAGTCCATGGCTTACTAGGAGGGTCAACCTATGAGTTCTCCTTACTCCTAAAATAGATTCCTTATGTTAAGAAAAAATTGGATGTTCTTTTCATGAAAGTGTGGAGGTTCATAGTGTATCTCCCTCTTGGGACACTATGTCCCTCGAAGAATAATGACTTGGCTGAGTTACCGAGGAAACTGAAGCGATGCACAAGGCATCTACGAGCTGAGTCTTAACTTAATATCTCTGATATGAAACTAAAGCATGATACATTGAACAAGTTGAAAATGCAACTACCTAGTTGGTCCATCTTAGAATGTTCACATTCATAAGATTCTGAATAGTGTGAATAGATGGAAAAATGGGGAAACTACACCATTAGAACTTGTTTGTTCTGACTGCTAAACTGAAGTACTAGCTTTGTGGACTAACTAATGCTGAAATTTTATACTCGATTGGACCATTTCTATGACACTCTTTCTATAGAGTTCTAATGACTATAGAGAGAAAGTGAATCTTGGCCTGGTACAAGTAGGACATCTAAATGGATGATCGCTACATGGTTGGGGTTCTTGTATTATGAGGCAAGGCCTATGAAACATCATCTAAGATAAAGTGACCTAACCTTATGCACTATAATTGAGACTGCTAAAAAGGTTTACATGGTCTTGAGCACGAATGCATAAATATACTAACTAATCTGATTAACTGAATAACTTATAGATAAATACTAGCATAAAAGACTAAACTTTACTTAGTCTTAATGACTAGACTAAGGTTGTAGAGTATTATACATAGGAGGTAAGGACTGACTAAGTGACATGAGGTGACTGGGCATGGATTTATGAAAACTGTGTTACTTGAAATTGTGAGACCAAACGTATGACATGATTTAGAATCATTCTATAATAGAGGTACTAAAATACTAGTGAATGAGGAACTGATAGCTATACACTATGGTCGGGTAATCTTGAAAGTGAACTGAGCTTCTGATTAGGCTGAACTAGGACTGGGTTTGAGATTTGAGCTAAAACAGTAATTAAGACTGTAACCATAACTAAGACTAAATACTTGTTTATGATAACTAAGGTTTATACTCATACTAAAGTGATTAATTCTGAGACTGAACACTAAATACTAAGTACTGAATACTGAAACTATAACTGAGATAGCAACTGAATTCTTATAGTTATATGATAGGGGTTGCCATAAGTCAGGGATCCGAATGCACACTCACACTCTATACTTTCCCAACTTTTAAATACAACTTCCTCCTAGCCATTTACTTGTGCACTAACATGACATTCAAGATATCTCCACCTTAGTATCAAGCCATCATCCTAAGCCTATGAACGTTTCACTAAACTCAGTATCTACTTCTGTTTCTTCATATACTACTAACATTGCAGCTCCTAATTCATATCCATACCTTCATAGTTAGTATCAAATTAATAACTTAAGTGATAGCTTGCACTATTCAAGCCTACTAATTTACTCTGGTATATCTATCCCCATGAATACATAATATGTTCTACCTGGATAATTTATTTAAACTATACTAGTATTAAACTTTGAGTTCATACTTCTAACTCAAGGTCATATGCTATGATAGTATTCTGAGAATGGATATGATGACATCTGAGTTCTCATAATCATTAATAAGAGTTGTACAACTTAGGAGCATAACTGAACTGATGGGATACTTTTGAGCTTGTGAGAAATCCCATACTATCAGCAGGGACTGTTTGAGAATGCCCTATCTCTAGGACTTTGAGCTTTACCATTTTTGTTACCTTGAAAGTAAGGTGAAGTTGACATAAGTGAAGCATGAGGAGAATCTACATGAGTTTCTTAGAGAAACTTTCTATAGCATGACATGGGACATGAAAGAAGGGAAACTAAATAATAAAAAAACAACTTATAGCCTCCTGCAACTTAGTGTGGTGCACAACACACCCTTGTACAAGACTCTACTAGACATAAATTTTCAGACTTCTTAGGACACTGTTCAACCTTTTCCTCTAATACCAAGTTTGTAACAGCCCAAATCTGGTACCTGAAATGCTACACGGTGCTCATGACCCTGAAGGGCCACAAGCTAACCCATGACTGATATCTTTAACTGAGCACTGAATAATATATTGTAAATATTTAGAAAATAAGTTGTAAGGCCATAAGGTTCAAAAGTGAACTAATACTGAATATAATACAATGTCTGTAATAGGGTATAAAATACCAAAATTGAAATAAACTATTGGAACCCATGTTGTAGTCTAAAAGCCTTTAAACTATCTAAAAACTATGGAGTTGATGGGACATGTCCATCAACTAATTCCAAACTACTAAATTAATAAAGTTATAAAATAATCATGCTATCCTCGAATGATGAGGAGTCACTGCTAGTTTGGATGTTGAACGTCTAATCTACTAAGGATGCTCGGGAGCTTGTGCTTCTAAACCTATGGTATGAAACACCATAGCGCAAATCCATCATTACATTCAATGTACTGGTATACAGTATGGTTGGAAAAATAAAAGGGTTCATATGCATGAACAATAATAACTGACTGTATAACATGAACATAAGAATACACGCATGAATGTGTAACTATAACTGAGATCGTGATAACACTAACTCATGAATTTTGATAATGTGGATTTACTAATATCTTAGTGCTAATACTGGGATACTGAATAAATTAGTATATTGAGTACTGAGTAACTGATGTCATATTACAGATAAAGAAATGACTATTTCTGATAATTTTGATTATGAAAAACTATTTTGATTGACTATATCTGATAGTCCTGAAATTGAATAATGATAACATTAGTTTTGTATAAATTAATATACTATTAACTGGGTTCATGAGAACACGATTACTGAGTTTGAATACTGATAACATGAGTGACTATATCTGACAGTCCAGATACTGATGAAACTAGCTAAGTTCCATACTATACTAAGTTGACTATATCTGATAGTCTTTGATTTTTGTAAACAGAACTAAGTTCTATTACTTTGAGTAGATTTTTAACTGAGACTGTGGGAAGTAGATATCTAACTGACATGTCCATAATACACCATTATGTCTTAGTTGGGGTCCAATTTATTACCCCAATTGGAAGGATGTCAATACCACACCACTAGTAAGGACAATCTGTGAGTAACCCTCAAATAACAAGTAACTCTAATAAGAATGGTGTGAACTCTCATATAACAGGTTTAGCCACGTCATCTACCCTCATATAGCAGGCAATGATGTCTCAACCAATGCTAGCTACTTAGTTCTGGAAAACAAGGATTGCTTTTAAGAATCACACTGTAACACCCCGATTCCCATGAACTGGAATGCCACACGATGCTCGTGACACCGAGGGACCACAAGCTAACCCTTCACTGATATCCATATCTATTCACTGCATAATATAATAGATAAATGAAGAAACTAGCTAAATCTTTACATAAGGTTCAAACATCTAAATATACAGTACTGAAAACTAAATATCAATATATCTGTCTGACAAGCCTCTATACTGTCTGAACTCTGGAGTTGAAGGGACAATTCCCCAACTAACTCCGTCTACTAAAATCACTAAAACACTGAAATAGTATATCCTTGGATGATTAGGACTCACTTCTGCACCTACTGCTACAAGATCTGACAGATAAATATACTATGAATCTCGCTCTTCTGAACCTTTGATGGGGAAAGCACCATAGCGCGAATGCGTCAGTACAAAGAATGTACGAAGTATGCAAGGATAGGGTAAGGTAAAATATAAGGCTTATGCATAAACATAACAATCTGAATAATATGTATTTGCTAGAATAAACATATATAGAAACTCTGCAGTTACCAATTTTGAAACATGTCTGATCAACAATACACATATGCATGCATAAAGTACAATTGAAATCATCATGACACCGAATGTTACATTTTTAACGCTGACACCTGAAAAAAATAATATTGATAATAAGATATTGAGTATCTGAAGCTACTAGAGTTGACGTCTGTACTTATCCATACTGAGAAATCGGATAACAGATATTACTAATATTTGATATTCAAATTCACCAACTCTGGAACACTGAACAACTGAATCTGAGATCAACCCTCAGCTAACAGAAACTCTCCATACTCAATGATAATGATAATGGGTAAATAAGTTCGAGAGCAACCCTCATCTCGCAGGAAGTCTCTCTACTTAATGATAATGATAGCAATACTGGGAGGCCTATATCTGACAGGCTCAACTTCTACACATTAACTTAGTTCTTTTATGATACTGTTACTGAAACTGTGGGAGTGATCATTTAAGCGACATGCCCCACTTACCCCAAGTGGGATCCAACTTGTACCCCAGCTGGAAGGGTGTCAATACCACGCCACCAGTAAAGACAACTGCATAGGACCCAGTACTATCAGGACCTCAAATGAGAATGGTGGGACCCTCTACTCGTAGGACAACCACCTCATCTAACCCTCTACTTATAGGATAGATGTCTCAACCTACGCTGGCAACGTATTTCTAGAGCATAAGGATTGCTACTAGGAATCAAACCCTCTACTCGCAGCAATGTTCCCATCCTTAGCTCGCTCTGTGCTGAATCCTACTCCCAACTGAAAGACACTTAACCTGTTCTTAACTGTACTCAACTGAACTGAATCTGTTCTCACATTATGATACTTTATCAATATGATAGAGTTCGCTTGATTCCATTCTCTGAAGGAGTATTTCTAAATGCCACTTATTTTTAAGATAAGCTTACTATCTCACAAAATGTATAGAGGTCTGTAATGGAGTGAATTGATATGTAAGATTTTAGAGCTTCATGGCCCGAGTATTCGATAAAGAATAATTTTCGAGATTACTGAGTTTTTCCCAAGTTTTGAAACTAACTGGGATTTCATTATTCATAGTTCGATTGAGCTTACCGTGAAATTGACTCGGCTCTAGACCGGCAGACTATTTCGGGCATACGTACCCCCATCACATAATAGCATAAAGTAACACAAGATAGATAACTCATACACAATATGCCCATAGGCCATCATACGCAACACATAATTGAGGACTTCACACTTAGCAAATCAAATGGCCTCATTTCTTTATATAAGAATCCAATCAAACACGTGGGGAGCATGCTTTGGGTCCACAGTAAATACTACGCACAAACATCATAGTTACGTTAATAATTCATCATGGAATTCTATCATACACCCACAACGCACCACAAATTCAAGGAAATCAACTGTCCATAGGAACAAAGCATGAGTTTATCTTTTAAGACCTAATGAACCACAATGCATAGTTTTCTATTCTCGTAAATATTTTCTCAAACATTTGGTAGACATAAGTTAAGCATATGGATATGGCATGAAATCATAATTTGGATAACAAATATGTCAAATACTTAAATTCTTCTTTACAAAGGTATTTTAGTAATCATCTTACATGCATCATTTAGGGCATAGGTTTAATGCCAAATTTCATGCACCACAATACCATCATCCGTCAACTTCAACATCTACATTTCTTAATTCACAATCCAACTCACAGTTAGAAAATATTTGACATATTAATCAATAGTAGGGATATATAATTCCCAATAACAATTATCAAGTCATAACAAAGAAATAATGGAATAATAGTATAAATCAAGGCTTAACAATTTAAATCATCATATATTCATAATCAATTAATTTTGGACCTATTATGTTACAAAAACAAAATCTCTAGTCTCTTAGGTATTTTCACAAACACCGTACATGCACTTCTTAGGCATAGGTGGATTCATTAAGATTACAAGTAGTCAATCACCCATTTGATATATTTGTACATCACACACCACCATAGTTTCCACAAACATGCAAAGATCCCTTCTTGGATATCATCAACTTCAACAACATAATCACCAACCATCACACAAATACTACACACATATACTTCAACCAACACACATAATCATCCCACACATATATCTCAACCATCATGTGAATACTACACACATATACAATGAAAATTTTGAAAGTATAATAATATATATATATATGTACACATGTATCTTTATCCTTTGAAAAAGGATTTGTGGGCTCTATGGACGAAAGGAGCCCATAGATAAACACTTGCATACCTTAGATTTTGTAGCCGATGAGATTGACAGAAGCAATTCGCGAAGCGAAGCCTTGAATGGATTTTCCCCCAATTGGAACCCTAACCCTAACTCCTCTTCTTCTCTATTTATATATATAATAATATATATATTAAGAGAGAGATATAAGAGAAATGAGAGAAAATGAATGACAATTCTCAGATCAAAGGGGGTATACATAGAGGGTTACCATAATGGGTAATCACCAAAATACCTTTAAAAATAAATTAATGTCAAATCTGCCCTTCAGTGATCTATCCGATAGGCTGAAGTAAATTGGCCATAACTTTTTACTTCGATGTCTAAATTGGATGAAACCAATTTCATTGAAAATAAGACTCTCAGGGCTTGCCATTGATAAATAGAAGCTCATACAGTTCATTATGTACAATGAGTTATGATCATTTGAAGTTGACCAAAAAAATTGCCTGGTGGCAGTATTTTTTTTCTGCACATTTTACTGTTCACAGTTCGATCGGAATGGTTGTAGTTTGATCGAAATGGTAATAACTCATCGCTCGAGTGTCCTTTTTGGGTGATACACATATCGTTGGAAAGCTTATTCGATGCTCTACAAAATGGTGGGTCAAAATCCAAGATATGACACACAATATAATTATAAATCATTCCTGAAGATAGGGTCCCAACACATTTACGTACAAAATTTCAACGAAAATTTTGTTTTGGGGTATTACACACACCCTCATATAACAGGTAGGTTCCCATCCTTGGATTCACTTCGTGCTAACTCCTACTCGCAATTGAATAAACACTAAACTAATTAACTTAACTAAACCGATACTAATGGTATCATTTTGCAAAGCTAAACTGAGTTTAATGAGTTCTGTTGACTGAAGGACTGCTACAAGATCTTAGGACTGACAAAGATACTAAAGTTACTGAGATTACTAAGTACTGTGATAAGTGAAATTACTGGACTACTGAGATAACTGAGATTTTTTAGAATTTCTAATATTACTAAATGAGACTAGACTAATACTGAGTTTTCAGAGTTTTCGCTAAGTTACATGAATGAATGAATTCTACTAATCATGGCTTGACTGAGTGTATCATGGAAACATGACACTGGCTCAAGGCACACAACTAAATTATCGGGTACAAGTACCACCAGGACTCGATAGCATGAAACTAATAGGTCATAACACTTCTTGAACACATGACCAATATAAATAATCATAATACATTAATTTGGGGATTTCATGAAGCACATGTTTATCATAGTCTTGTACATGAATGGAATTGCATATAGTTATGTCATACTTTCATCAACCTAATCTCATAGACATTTCCTCAACCTTTCATAATTGACACAATATGATGGAAGTCATTCTTGATCATAGGGTAAATCCTGCATTTATCACTTAGGCCATAATTAAGCTATAGTGCATAGTTTGTATTCTCTTAAACATTTTATCAAACATCTAGGATGCATGACTTAGGGCATAGGCATGACCATCAAATTAACACAACAAAATATCATATTTCAAATCAATTCCACATGGTTCAAACCACATTCTATCATAGATTTATGAACAGCACATAAAGATTCCAACTAGGGAATTATACAATCATAATCACATGAACATAATCAACCCACCATAAAATTTTCTCAATACAGGATTTAAAACTTCACTCTTGGGCTTCATGGATGAAAGAAATCCATGAATGAACACTGTGCATACCTTAGTTCTTGATTCTATGAAGTTTGACAAAGAGATTCTTGAATTCGAGTCTTGAATATGAATCCCTAATTGAAAACCCTAGCTTGTTATTGAGAGAAACCCTATATTTTGGATAAAATATGGCTGAATCACGTGTTATTGGATTTATACAGGGTTGAGAAATTTACCCTTTTAACCCTTGGATGCATATTTTATTTCTAAAAAAATTTCCCAATTTGCCAGGCTGGCGCGACGCGGCACTATCACGCTGTGTCACTGGAAATTGCCAACTGGGAACTGGGCTAAAGGCGTAATGTGGTGAAATGGCGTTGCAATACTAGATGGGACTTGAAAGTTCACCGTGACATGGTTGTATCACGCTGAGACACTAGTAAAAGGACTATTTTGAATTTGAGCCCTGGAGCGACATGCCATAATCGTGGAGGCTCACTGGATTTTGATGATTTCCATTTTTACCTGCTCTGGGATGTGCAGATGGCTCTGGTGATACACTGTCTTAGTAAAATGCTCTAACTCTTCGTCCGAGTGACGGATTTGGATGAATTTGGTATCGATGGAAAACTTATTGAATTTCCTAGATAACGAAAAGTTAAAATATTTAAAATACCATAAGTATAAAAGTGGATTAATCTTTGAAACAACTCTTTAACATTTTTGGGGCGAATTTTAGCTAGGTAGAAGTACGGGGGATTACAGTGGCGATCAAATTTATTCAAAAAGATTGATACAAGTTAAATACAAATAAATGGTACAAAAATATAAAATAGGGGATAGGTTTCTACACTAATGTTTCTCTTTAGGTTTTTCTAGTATAAATTCGGTGCTATAAATAATTAGAGTTTTAACTGTTAAACATGGATCTTAGCATTATTCCCTACTAAGGGAGTGACATGTGGGAGTTACTCATGAACATCGACTAAGTAAATCAATTATGTATAGGCTTGGTTATAGATTTTAATGATAGTGTTTCAACAAAACACCAAACTTTCACCCATTGATTCTTTCAAATACCTAATAGATGTGTTCAAAAATTGGTAACCACAACCTCAATCAAAGAATCCCTATTTCTGGGATGATACACATGGCATAGTTAACCTCATATTCACCCTTATGTCTAAGATAGTAAAAATTTAGCAGACTACACATATAATTATCTATCGCTACTTTGGTCTCCACATCCCTCTTTTGAGGATGACTTGCATTCCTAAAGTTCACACAAAACCCTTATTTCAAAGATGGCCATGAACTTTATAGAGCCTGGAGATTTCACCCATCAAACCCTTAGGGGTATTTGAGGATTTCACCTATCAAATCCCAATCAAAATGGCATAGAAATGATAAAACCCATAAATATGAACTACCTAATAGGTGCTAACTGTAACATCCCGCACACACTTAAACCCATATTCACACATAATCCTAAGATGGTGATATAGTTACATATAAGAAAATAAGCATAGATATACCCTTAATCTCTATTTAAATAATTTGTTGAAGATTTAAGAAAATGTTACTTCAAACTTGGCTCTCCCACAATATCAACAATAGAAGTGAGCAAATCTTCCACTTAGAAAGTCTCCAATGTATTCTTCACAAAAAAATTATACAATATTTTCTTCTCCAAGAATAAAGGCTTTGAACTACACTAAAACTAAAACCTAAAAATTTAGGAAAGATAGAATTATTGATTCATGATAGGGTTTGCGACAATTTTGTCAAAATGGGATCGACATGTGGAATTACAGTTTTACCCTTGGGTAGAAATCCCCCGCTAGGTCACGGTCGTGCAGGTCTAGCTATGACCGTGGCTACACGATCATGGTTTGCCTCCGAAACTGCAATTAATTGACCCTTCTTAACTGCCGCGACCGCAGTTAGCAGATTGCAACTGCGGTACATGAGGCACTTCTATTTCAGGTCTTCTATTGTACTTTTTTTCTCCCTTTTTGATCATTTTAAGATCCAATTCACATCCTTCTATCTCTTTAACACTATACCTACAAGAAATAGATATTACTGCATCTAATCTAAATTATGTCCAATTTATTCATCCATAACAAAGTAATGTGCACAAAAAATAAGTGCCACTGAGTGGAACACTCACCACTCATCGACACCCCTAACTTAAAGCATTTGCTTGTCCTCAAACAACATTACCTCTTATTATTAGAGACAATCATTTGAGCCTAATCCTTTATGACTTAAAGATCTCAATGACCTCAACTTTCATCGCAACCACAAATAGCTCATTGCATATGGGTTAAGCTAACTTCTTTACATCCCTCCTTATAAAAGACTAAAATCAAGGCTACATAGGACTTCAAAGAGTGACCAAGCAATAAAAATACTACTGTAGAAGTGACTCCTATTTTACAACATCTAAGCTATAGAACATTCTCCTCATTGGCGGAGGATGACAAGATTACCCACCTTAAACATATTTCATATGTCATCCCCACAAGAAATAGAATTTCTGACATCAAGCTATAAAAATTCAACAAGGAATTTTAACGGCTCAAACTCTCTCTCTCACACACAAAAGAAATCTCAATGCAACAAGTGTTTACCATAGGTCTCCCCCTATTTTCAATCACCACTAAAACGAAAGTAAATGATTGGAGATCTCAAAGGACTGTCTAAGCTTGAAATATAGGTTTTAGTTTGGGTAGGATACTATTTGGGAACAACATGGATACTCCCTTCCTTTAGCCTCAACATCACAATTTTTCTATCTTTCTTTTTGACTATTGGCCACACTTATTTGTTTTCTTTTTTTTTTTCATGCCTACAATTCATTTTCTTCGTTTGCCACTTTGCTTTTATCTCTTTTTCTTTAACCTTTCTTTCCATTATATCCTTTATTGGATCCTTTCCTTTTTATTAACATTTACTTACATTTACTAGGCACCTTTGCTTTCTACTAGCACTTTGTGGCCTCAAACTTTTTTTCATCTGCTTTACCATCCCCAACTTAGACTTTTAGCCTTAAGTTTCTTTTCAAATTCAAAGAGGGTATGGTTCAAAAGAGGTATAGGAAGAATGGTTCACAACTTATAATTTGTTTGCCCAAGAAAGGTCCAAATGCTTAAAGTAGGTAACTAGGGATTGCAGTTATGCATAGGAAGGCTTTTTAAGCTAGAGTGGGCTCCTAAATCAAAAAGATGGCCTACAATCAATATTAGCTGTGAAAGACTAATAGTTCAAGTTATAGATAACACAAGTATACATGAGATGTATGCAAAAAGATTACCACACATAGCATACAAAACTTACCGAAGAGCTTCAATTGTCCCTCAAATGAGAGTCTAAATTGGAGCTTATATCATTATTTATATGTGAACAAATTATGAAGTTACGAAAAGAGAAGAAGTTTTGTTACACAATGCTCACGTCCATGCCCTTGATTTTTTTTCTAAATTTTTGATGGAAGATGGTGTTCTTTTGCAATAGCACTATGTACAATTTGATAAATTATGGCTACCAAAAAATTCCTTAGTCTCACATCTTGGCTCAAAATGGGCTAACTACCCATACGGCTATTCAGACTTCACCAATGGTGTACAAAGTGACCCCAACTTAACAAAGTAGAATGCTATAGGTACTCAGGCTTCCCTTGCATTAATGATACTTAATTCTATGGGTACTCAGAATTCCCTAACACTTGTGTCTCAAACCCTAACATGATGCTTTACCTTTAAGAATGTCGCCACTCAATCCATCATAGGGCAAAGCTAATCATGGATCAACAAGATCAAAATAAAAATAAATAACAAGGATACTAAAAATAAAAAAAACATGATAATTCATAAAATAGGGGCATCGTCAGGGTACCCAAAAATATAGCATCTCAAAACCTAATAAACAATATCCAGAATGTCATCCCTACATAATAATAAAAAGATATATCCAACAATGCATCACCCAAATAATACGAATCTCGACCCCTATTAAAAAAGAATGTTGTGTCCTCACTACGTGTGTAAGAAATCAAGAGTATGAGGGTCTCTCTGTATCTACATCAAGAGTTGTCTCCCCTGATAGACTTGTCATTACTACCACCTGCATAACTAGCTGACCACTCTGAAGGTGCGTCATCCTCACTGTCTAATATCGGTGAAGGTATTGGATGGTTGGGATTGCACACCTTAAAGATGCCTTTCACCCCCTTCCACAACTTTCTAAAAAATTTCTCTCTCTTCACTTTTTTTTCATGAGAGTCCTTATGGTTTCTAGGAGAAGTATCCAAGGCAGAATATGCACTCTCGAAATAGGAGACTATGGCTCACTTCTTCTCTTGATTTTATTTGTATTTCTCTTAGTTTGACTCAGTATGTATGAGTGATGAGCGGTGGAGAACTTTCATAGTTCCTGAGGTAGTCTGGATAATATTTCCCTTACCCCCTACATCTGAACAAATATATCATCAAAGACAATGGTTGATAAGGGTCTGCAAGAGTCTATGTCCTCTTTGACTGATTTACCTAACTTCATCTTTCTCTTCTTGCCTTGAATTTTTATGACATCACCTTTTTACTTTGGTACGTATATTAGGGATCCAAGGTGCACCCAAGTATCCATGTCATACTTCTCTAGTTCTGCTCTTCTACATAATTCAGTAATAAGGGAAGGAAGGAGAAAATGAGTACCTCTTGTCTTGAAGTACCACCACTTGGAGAGAGTAATCTAGCCTAAATTTTAAGCAATGACAAATAAGATATTGGCTACCATTCGAGCCCTCATATCTGTGACAATAGTCATCTGAGTCCATGGTAAGACTTTGCTATAGATGATGTTCATCCACAGCCTTGCTTCAACCTTGAATTCCTTCATCAAAATATCTTACTTGGTGATGGCCCATGGGGCTTCTTTTCCAGGACATAACAAATCAGCCATCCAAGTTCCTGGTTTTCCTTGCTATGGAACTCCCCAATGTCTGCATTTGGAAGCCCATACACTACATTAATTTGGTTCGCTCTGAAAAAAACCTATTTACCTTGAATTTTATGACTGGGATTGCAAGGGAGACTACACAGAGGTTTGCATAGAACTCATGCATCCATCGCTCTTTAGGAAGGCATGGTTAAGGGGCAAAACACATCCACCTGGTTTTAGTGAGCCTAGCATGGATTTCTGGGAACTTCTCTTCCACTTTCTCTATGTTGATACCCCTTTTAGAGATTAGCTTTGTTT
The DNA here is from genome assembly GCF_002878395.1 of Capsicum annuum. Classification (NCBI taxonomy): domain Eukaryota; kingdom Viridiplantae; phylum Streptophyta; class Magnoliopsida; order Solanales; family Solanaceae; genus Capsicum; species Capsicum annuum. Next base: position 127,144,422 of record NC_061121.1, on the reverse strand, counting down.
TGTAGAAGTCTGCATCATACTGGTGTTTGTATTTTGTAGACCTAAATCATGCGTCATTGAAGTATCCTATTTTAGATTAAATCCAAACCTATAAGCAATGCACTTTAGGCCAATACTAGTATTATCCAACAAAAATTATGCCAGAATAAAAAGATAAGCTCATGAGGTAGCATTATAAAAAGTTGTTGGGGTGCCTAAGGGTTTACAGAAATTGTGATATCTGCCAGAACAATCCCTCATGTATGGCAATCGCGGGCTTTGATCGCGATCGTGGAACCTAAGACTGAGTTGACAATTTAGCACATGACCTCGAGAAGCAAATCTAAAATCCATCCCTTGGTCTGACTAGGCATAACAACATTATAAATAGAGAATTTTATGCCTAGACTATGCGAGCACAACCCCGAGCTTAAAGAAATTTAACATTGATTTTGTAGGGGTTTTTAAGTCGCACACATAATGTACACGTCCATTCAAGTGGATTAAGCCTTACTTTTGGCTACTCAAGACTTACCCAATAGAGTGTACTCTAACTACAACAACTAACCACATCACAATGACAACTAAGCATGAATTTGGTAACACAAAATTAATTCAGGCTCATTTTATGCAGTACGAGTTCAAAGTATGCCATTATATAAAAATTATGGAAGTTAAGAAAATTTACCAGGTTAAATGATGTTATTGGTAAGATATGCCACATGAATATTCAATGCAATGACAAAAATTGAAAAGGATTTGTGAGAAATTGAGAGAGGGACAATGGGAAGAATGGGTATTCAGATGGTCATTTGAACTGAATTGACCGCGATCACGGACATAGTTTCGCAATCGCAATCTTGTAGCCTCCATGATCGTAGGGACACAGACTGTGGTCGTACTAGACCTAAAAACCAGGTTTTCTATATTTCTTGATCAGTCCAAACTTTCCAATTTCACACGTTTCTTCCTCAACTTCGATCAAAATGCCTCGTGGTACCACATTGTAAAGATTATGTATGCTCTAAAATGAAAACCAAAACCTATCCTAGCATGTGTAAATAATAGAAGATGTGCCACTTTTCGTAGCATGATGGGTTGCCTCCCATCAAGCGCTTATTTTAACATCGTAGTACGACGCTTCCACTCCATCCTTTTATATCTCCACTTAGAAAATTTGAATCTCCATCCCAACTTTCGTTCAATATGCAATGAGTGGTAGAGGGACAAAAGATTTAAATTTCCCAACATGAAACTTGGAAAATAAGAGGGAATGACGAGCAAGTTTTGATCTCAACATTTTAAAGACTTGAACCTTCTAGCCAACTTCACATCAATCTTCTAGATTGAATCTATAGGTAAAAGAGTCGGCATCAATAGTCCATTCCTTGTACTTCAAAAGTTGAACATTTTTTCTTTGATGGATGGGGTTCTATGTGATCCTTTGGAAGGGATGGATCGTTATCATATCCTCTATGCCTATAGTTGAAAAGTGGGTTGAACGAGGTCCAACCCCTAATTTTGGGTTATCCTTCTCCAAAGTATATTCACCCCTAAATAAGCTAGAGTCATCATGAGAGGTTTTCTTTGATTCTTCTCTTGACTCTAGGCTCATTACTTTTATTCTGGCTTTTTCTTCCTCATATGAGTTGGATTGTTCAGAAGCCGCCAAGGATTCATTGCTACCAAGCTCATCATTATAGCTTAGTTTCTCTTCTTGACTTACTTCCTCTAGGGAAATGGAATTGTAATGATAGTTTCAAGCTTTTCTTCTTTGCCCATCGCCGCCTTCTTAATAGTTGTCCACTCTAGATAGTTATGTTCTAGGTCGTCCTCCTTTGCTTTCAACAGATCCAAAATGGCTTTTAACCTTGGGTCATAGCTATTAGACTCGGTATCTTGATCTTTCTTCTTCTATTCATCATACCTATCAATCTCATAAGACGGACTATCAACTTGATTAGCATAATAGGTGGAAGGGGCACGTGGACAATCACTCTAATGTCCATCTCGACCAGTACATAAAGAGGACCTATACTCCCTATAGGATTGAGATGTTGAATCTATCTATCTCCGGGGAGCATAGTCACAATCGCTTATGAAATATGGTATGTCATGATATTGATATGGATTGTTAAGATCGGACTTACAACTATCAATATCATACATATCAGAAGATGCCATGGAAAAATAAAAAATAAAATAAACTCTACCTACAAAGGAAATCACAAACAAATATATACAATCTTTATTTCAAGCAAGTAACTAAAATTCCAAACTAACTTAATACGCCAAATTATTCCCCGATAACGGTGCTATTTTTGATAACGCACAACTTACACATCAATTTAAGTGCATGAAGGTCATCATTAATATATTTACCCAACTTTGGAGTCGAGGTCGAATCCACGAGGAACAATATGAGTGGCGATCAAATTAATTCAAAATGATAGATAGAAATTAAATTCAAATAAATGGTACGAAAATATAAAACAGGGGATAGGCTCCTACACTAATGTTTCTTTTTTGGTTTTTCTAGTATAAATTTAGTGCTATGAATAATTAGAGCTTTAACAGTTAAACACGGATCTTGGGATTATTCACTAATAAGGGAGTGGCATATGGGAGTTAGTCATAAACATAAACTAAGTAAATGAAATATGGGTAGGCTTGGTTTTAGATTTTTATGCTTGTCTATAAATAAAACACCAAACTTTCACCCATAGATTCTTTCAAATACCTAATAGGTGTGTTCAACAATTGTAACCATAACATCAATCTAGGCATCTATATTTATAGGATAATACCAATAGCATAGTTAACCTCATATTCGCCTTTATGTCAAAGATAGTGAAAATTTAGCAGACTAAACACATAATTGTCTATCATTGATTTGGTCTCCATATCCCTCATAAAATAATGACATGGAATCCTAAAGTTCACCCAAAACCTGTCAGTTAAAGCTGGCTTGAAGAGATTGGAGATTTCACCCATCAAACCCTTATGGGTATTTGGGGCTTTCACCCATCAAATCCCAACCAAAATGGCATAGTAATGATAAAACCCATAAAAATGAAATACCAAATAGGTGCTAACAATAAAAAACCACACACTTCAACCCCTAAACACATATAACCCCCAGAGGGAGATTTAGCTACACATAAGGTAGATAAGAAAAGATAAACCCATAATCTCCATTTAAATAATTTGTTAAACATTTAAGAGAATGTTACTCCAAACTTGGCTCTCCCACATTATCAACAATAAAAGTGAGCAGATCTTTCACTTAGAAATTGTCCAATGTATTCTTCACCCAAAATTTATACAATATTTTCTTCTCCGATAATTGAGGCTATGAACTACACTAAAACTAAAACCTACAAATTTTGGAAAGATGCAATTCTTGATTCATGATAGGGTTTGAGTCAATTTTTTCGAAATGGGATAGGTATGTGAAATTATAGTTTTGCCCTTGGGGTAAAATCCTCTGCTAGACCATGAACACGCAGGTCTATCTATGAATACGGCTACGCCACGGCAATTTGCCTCTACAACTTCTATTTATTAACCCTCCTTGACTGCCACAACCACAGTACCTAAGGCCCTTCTATTTTAGGTCTTCAGTTGTACTTTCTTGCTACCTATTTATCATTTTGAGCTCCAACCCACATCATTCTAACCCATTAACTCTATTCTTGGAAGATGTGGATATTAGTGCATCTAATCACAATTATGTCTCATTTAGTCATCTATAACAATTCAATGTGCATGAAAAATGAGTGAGATAGAGTGGTAAACACACCACTCATCAACCATCTGAGAATAACCAGTAGGGTGAGCACAGTTATGTAACTCAAAGGATAGAGATAAAATAATGCATTTACCAAAAATCCAATCATAAACCACATGCACCATATTCATATACATATATATAGGATGTCGGGATAGGTATAAGGGTATATTAAAATGACAGTCAAAACATTAGCCTAAAATTTATAGCTCTCTCCAGCCTAAAGTCACCCACGAGCTATATGATCCTGACTCTCCTTGCTGGAAGGGCCCAATTCAGTGTTAGCTATATGTATTGAGGAATGAATAAATACACCAGGCCTATAGCCGTCCAAAAATATAATGTGTATCTAAGCACATGGTAATATAGACTCCCAATTGGTACCTTGGGACTCCACCTTCATAGTGAGCTACATAATTCCCTTTTAATCAAAATTAAAACAATTTACAGGTAAACCAACCATTAACTATGGAGTCATTTATTATGACATTTGCCAATTTGGTATCGTCATGCCAGTATGATTACAAACTAATCCAATTATGCTAAACTAGTGCATTTAATTATTAAATTCCCAACTTCTATTAAAATTAAAAAGTATGGCCACCAAGAGCATTATAAATCTATTTTTACCAATTTAACATTTAATGCAATGCAATATTTTCAAAGGACTAGTTAAATTATGCAAATATCTATATTCAAGATTTAATTTATAATGTAGGTTGAGGTTAATAATATTATTGAGTAAAACTCATCAATTTTGGTGAAACCCATGTCACCCAATTCAACCATAACAATAATGCACCAATTTCATCCTAAAACTATAAATTGAAGCACGAATAATCCATTTAAAACATGAGAAAAACAATTCAAGTAATAACAACTAAAAATGCTTAACCCAATTTCTAACCCTATTTATTTAATTTACATTAATATTCAGTGAATTGATGCCGCAATGTAAAATTCAAGTTAAGGAAAGAGAAACAAGTCTCAAATATAGAGAAAATAGAAAAGAATTTGAAGTTTGGAGCCAGAATGGTGAAATCCTTGTAAAACTATTAAATTTTCTTAGTTTAGGAGTTAAATCTGAAAAGTTTAGTGTTTCATCTAGAGAACTTAAGGAAAATAGGTCATTTAAGTATTTTGAAGTCATTTAAGGGGAAAAGGACCAAAAGTCTCGTCATCCCAAGAGAAAAAAAGATAAAAAATAGACAAAAAATGTATAGAACATGTCACACTACTATCGCGGAGGCTAGCCTCCGTTCTATACTCCTATCATGAAGCATACGTGGCGTGGAGTGCAACTATAATGAACCCTCACTATCTCGAGGTCTTCAAATGACCCCGATCCTATTTTTAAAATTCCAAAACTTTTCCAAAAAATCCCTTTAACATCCCTTAACATTATTATAATAAAAATGAATGTTCCACATATGGGAGGGTCAAAATAAAATGATCAAAATATTATGCATTCTTACAATTGATCCAAACAATGGTTTATACATTACAAAGGTGACACTTAAAAAGTTCAAACGAATAAATGATCTAATGATTTCTTTGAAGGGAAAATTTCAAGTCAATTGATATATATCACAAATAATATGTCAAGAACATTGAAGGCAATGTATTCTGTCACACAATTCAAAGGGTATGCATCCACTTAGTTGGATGGCAAGAGGAGAGAAAGCGGGAGCCATTATGTCTATGAGCTTCCCATTTAGACATAATTGATTACACTTAGGGGTTATTTGGTAGAGTTTATAAGTATAACACAAAATTTGGTGTATTAATATTTCTTTTGTTATTAATGCTTGTCTTATACAATGTTTGGATTAATGTATAGCAAATAACATGAGACACTCTTACGACTTTCAGGCGATGCTCCGGCAAAAAATTATAGGGATGCGGCACGATAGTTAGGTAAAGGCTGTGGCAATAAATTTTGGCGACCAATTTCTGCACTAATTTTCTAGAATTTAAGAAAAGAATTAAGAAAACATCCATCACTGTGCCTTGTACAAGTATCAGGTGCACTCGTGGTCATTCTTCTCTAGTTATTTCTTTCTAGTTTATTTGGTCAAGGCTTTCTATCTATTTGTCTATCTTGCTATCCTATCTTATGTTCTTGATTTTTTCAGGTGGGTAGTATAGTGCATATTATTGCTTATGAGTAGCAACCTTGTTTATTATTTTTTTATTGGATTAGTTAGCTATTTTTACCTGCTTTTGTTATCGTTAGTTTTGCTCGTCATATTTTTATCTACTGTGTTCTTCAATATTTTCTAGTATATTCTATTGAGTGATGTTTGGGGTGATAGATTGTGATGTAGGGTCATGTAATAGGTTAGGGTCAGGGTGGGGATCGAGTCTAGGTACGAGCCTGGGGTTGGGGCGAGGAACAGCAGGGCAAGGTATGAGAAGGGTACTTCTAGGTTTATAGTTGGGTCCTGGAATGTAGAGACTCTTCAATGTAAGTCTATAGAGTTGGTAAATATTCTTAGAAAGAGGAGGGTTACTATAGAGTGTGTCCAGTAAACTAAATATAGAGGCACTAAGATGAGAGATGTAGATAGATATAAGTTATGGTACTCGAGTAGTGTGAGGCATCAAAATAGGGTAGGTATCTTAGTAGATAAGGATCTTAGGGAGACGGTGGTGGAGGTTAAGAGTGTAGTCAGTGATAGGTTGGTGTCTATTAAGTTGGTCATTGGAGGGTCTTCAATGAATGTCATTAGTACCTATTCCCCAAAGTATTTTTAGATGATAAGGAGAAGAAGAGCTTTTGGGAGGTTTTGGATGAGGTGGGGGGTGTCTCAGGCACAGAGAATCTTTTCATCGAAGGATATTTCAATAGGAATATTGGGTCTTTGTCGAGAGGATATAATGAAGTGCATGGCAGTTTCGGTATTAGGTCGAGGAATAAAGGTGGACCTTTACTTTTGTATTTTTCTACGGCTTTTGGATTGTGGATAGTGAATTCAAACTTCACGATGAAAGAGGAGCAAATTATTACTTTTCGTAGTTCAGTCGCCAACACTCAAATTGACTTTTTACTCCTTAGAAAGTGTGATGGAGCTCTATGTAAAGACTGTAAATTCATACCTAGCGAGAGTCTTTCAACCCAACATAGGTTGTTGGTGATGGACTTAGTGATCAACAAGGGCCAAAAGAAGAGGAGTATGGAGGCTTGATCTAAGATTAATTAGGGTAGCTTGATATTGGCTAGTGCTTTAGAGTTGGGGGAGAAGTTGAATAAGAGGGTGGATTCAGAGTGTAAAGGGGATATGGATAGTTTATGGGAGACAACTGCAATTTGTATTAGAGAGACCGCTAGAGAGGTGTTTGGTTTCTCGAAAGGTTGGTCTGGTAAGTATCAAGGGGATTATTTAGGGAATAAAGAGGTTAAGAGAAAGGTGGAGTCTAAGAAGTTGGCTTATGCCAAGTTGGTTGGGAGCAAGGATTATGAGAAGAGACAAAAGAATAAGGAGGAGTATAAGGTTACTAGGGAAAATGCTAAGCTAGCGGTTACAACAGCTAAGACAACAGCTTTTGAGAGCATCTATGTGGCTTTAGAGGAGAAAGATGGGAATAAGAAGTTGTATAGGCTTGATAATGCTAGGGAGTGGAGGTCTCGTTATCTTGTCCAAAGTGAAGTACATCAAGGCAGATGATGGTACAGTGTTGGTTGAGGAAGTCCTCATAAGAAAGAGGTGGAAGTCCTATTTTGATAAACTCTTAAATGATGAGTGGGACAAATGGTTCATATTGGGGGAGTTGGAGAACTCTGTGGAGTGTCATGAATATAGTCATTATAGGCATATTGAAGTTGAGCACGTCAAGGGGAGATTTGCAGATGCGTCGGGTTAGGGTGATGGGGCCAGACAAGATTTCAGTGGATTTTTTAAAGAGCACTGGCTGGGTAGGTTTGGAGTGGTTGACAAGGTTGTTTAGGATAAATTTATGGGCAGCTGTATGCCCCAAATCTGGTACCCAAAATGTTATATGATGCTCATGACCCCGAAGTACCACATGTTAACTAATGACTGATATCTGTACCTAAACACTGTATAATATAATGTATAAATATAAAAATAAAGGATGAAAGGCCATAAGGTTCAAAAATGATAAACATCTAATAAAACTATCTATGAATAATATGGTACAACAATACTAAAACTAAAATAATGTCTAAAAATATCTAGTCTGAAATACTGTAGTTTGAAAGTCTCTAAAATATCTGAATAAGGTATTGATGGGACATGACCCAAACTAAATCCAACTACAAAAATAAACTAAGGAATGAAGAAATAAAGTAATGATCATGTCCTCGAAGGATGAGGACTCACTGCTAAACTAGATTGCTGAAATCTGGAATGCTACTGATACTCTAGAGCTCGTAATTCTAAACCTATGGTATAAAAAACCATAGTGTAAATGCGTTAGTACGTTTAAATGTACTTGTATGCAAGTGGGGTAGGATGAATGCATAAGGCTCAGATGCATAAACAATGTTAACTAATTGTAAAACATGAACGTGAGAATACATGCATGAATAAAAGACTGTAATTGAATTTGTGATAACATTATTACTGAGTCTGAGTACTGATAAAATGAGATTCTGATATCTGGTATAACTGAAATAACTAATACCGAGCGACTGTATCTCACAGTCTAGGTTCTGATGGAACTATCTATGTTTTGTACTACTCTGAGTTGACTGTATCTGATAGTCCTAAATTCTATAGAACTATCTGAGTTCAGTTACTGTAACTGAGACTGTAGGAAGTAGTCATCTAACCGACTTACCCCTAATAAGCTTTTATAGATATGTTGTGGTCCAATCTATAACCCCAATTAGAAGGGTGTCAATATCGCACCATAGGTAAGGATAAGCTATGAGTGACCCTTATCTTACAGTGTCCACAAAAGAGAATGGTGGGACCATCATCTGACAGTGTTTATACACCTTATCAACCCTCCTCTGTTAGTGTTGATGTCTTAACTTATGCTAGATACATAGTTCTAGAATGTAAGGATTGCTTCTAAGGATCACACCTTCATCTGCCATTATTTGTCCTCATCCTTGGATTCACTCAGTGCTAAATCCTACTCCTATATGAATGGACACTGAACATGATTAACTGAACTAAACTGAGTTCACTGAGTTCCATTGACTGACGGAATACTACTGAGATTACTGACTTACTGAGCTTTCGGAGATTACTGGGATTACTGAGTTTTCCTGAGTCACATGACTGACTGAGTTCTATGGATCATGGCGTGACTGAGAGTGTCGTTTAAACATGATATTCGATCTAGGCACACAACTAAATTCTCAAGTATTAAATACCCCAGGACTCAATATCATGAAAGTAATTCATGGCATAAATTCTAAAGTACAACAATGGCTACACATATATCCATAATCCATTGACTAAGATATTTCATCAAACACTTGACATGGATGAACTTGTTTATATAGGGGCATTTCATATTATCATACTAGTATGGCCTTTTTTCGTCACATAGGCTTTTAATCAAACATATAGTGAGCATAGTATATGTAGACAACATTACTCAATAAGTAAACATCATGATTCAGTTCTAATTTCACTATTCAAGGGTTTAATCATGGGTTCATATGAATCTACACCTATAATAATTAATTCCACTTAAGATTTATTACCAAATATGGATTAGAATTCAATTGGATACTATCAACATAAAAAAAAAACCCCAACATGGAAACCATAAAAATCCATATATTTGAACTTTAAAAAGAAATTCTTTGGCTTCATCGATGAAAAGAGTCCATGAATAAATACTATGCATACCTTAGAAAGGAAACCTTGAAGGTTCTTGGAGTCCTTAGATGGATTTCTTAAAATTTACCTTGATTCTTGAGAGATATGGTTTCTTGGCTTAAGAGAGAGTAACTCAATTTGGGGAAAAATGGGATCTGTAATGATATGACCATGTAATTTTTGGGCTAATTACATGCTTAAGCTAATTAAGGCCATGGAAAAAGAATTAAAGGCCCTTGATATAAAAACTCAAAACTGATTAAAATCCCAATTGTGTCACCCGATGCGATATGGTGCTACCGCACCGTGTCACTGGAAAGTGACAATTGGGAACTTAGCTGATAGCACAACATGGAGCTATCACGGTGCATATAAATTCTAAAATCTGTCCATGATGCGAAGTGGGACAAATCATAGACCCCTACTGAAATTGTACAATTAGGACCTATAAGTTTTCTGTGACACGGTGAAATCGTGGAGGTTCATTGGAAGTTGACAAATACCATTTTCTCTTATGGCGTGGTGTGCCACTGACTAACGTGGCGCTGTTTTATGATAGGAAACTAGAGATAGTCATAACTTCTTACTTGGTTATCGAATTTAGGCAAATTTCATATTGTTTGAACTCTTATTCAATTTCCCATATGAAAAAAAGTGAAAATATTAAAAATACCACATGTATATAAGTGGATTAATCTTTTAAACAAGTCTTTGATATTTTTGGGATGAATTTAATCTAGTTATAAGTACGGGGTACTACAGTAGCAAAGATGCTTGAAGCATGGAGGTGGAGTACTATGATTTTGTAATGTAAGAACAAGGGAGACATCTAGAGTTGCAAAAACTATAGTGGTATTAAGTTATTGAGTCATACTATGAGGATTTGGAAATGGGTGGTAGAGCTGAGACTGAGATAGATTATGACTATCTTTGAGAATTAGTTCAGTTTCATGCCACCTTATAAGGAGATTAGTGGAGCCATTTTAGGAAAGGAAGAAGGACTTGCATATGGTTTTTACGATCCTGAGAAGGCACATGACAGAGTGCGAGAAAGATTCTATGGAGGTTCTTGGATGCTAGAAGGATTGTGGTGGCATACATTAGGTTGATTTAAGACATGTATGATGGAACGAAGACTCGTGTAAGTACGGTAGATGAAGATAAGGAGAACCTTCCAGTTTTGATAGGGTTGCATTAGGGACTGACTCTTAGCCCTTTTTTATTTGCCTTAGTGATGGATGTGTTGATGCGACATATTAAGGGAGGGGTGCCTTGGTGTATGTTATTTGCAGATGATGTGGTATTAATTGAAGAGACTCATCGAGGAGTTAATGCTAAGTTTAAGATTTGTAGATAACCTCTTGAGTCTAAAGAATTTTTGTTAAGCAGGACCAAGATAGTGTACTATGACTGAAAGTTTAGTAATGTGTCGTAGGGCACTTATGTAGTTGAGAAGTTGGACTCTCAGTCCATTCAGGAGAGGGAGACTTTTAAGTATTTGGGGTGTATAATTCAGGGTGATGGGTGGATTGACGAGTATTTCACGTACATATCGGGGTAGGGTGGCGTAAATGAAGGCTTGCTTTGGGAGTTTTATGAGATAAAAAGGTGCCCCAAAGCTTTAAGGCAAGTTCTACAGAGTGGCAGTCCAACCAACTATGTTGTATGGATCTATATGTTGGCCATTTAAGAAATCCCACATTAAAAAGTTAAATGTGGTAGAGATGAGGATGTTGAGGTAGATATATGGTTAGACCAAGAAAGATAGGGTAAGGAATGAGATTATTCGGAAAAATTTAGGAGGACAAGATGCGAGAAGTGATGTTATGTTGGTTTGGGCACGTGATGAGGAGGGGTTCAGATGCTCCTGTGTGGAGGTATGAGACACTGGCTTTGGATGAATTTATGTAGGGGAAAGGTTGAAGAAGTACTGGAGGAAGGTGATTAGGAATGATATAGAGCAGTTACAACTTACGTAAGACATGACCCTTGATTGGAAAGTATGGAGGATACAGATTAGGGTAGAGGGTTAGGTGGTGGGAGGATGTCGGTAATAGTAGAGGAGTGTTCTGTATTTGGATCTGATGTTTCTTATTTGTTGGTGTTGAGTGTTATCTATGATTTCGGATTTATAATTTTAGTATTATCTTGTGGATAGTGTTGTTAGTTTATTCTGCATATTGTACAATTTTATGTGAAATTAAGTATTGTGTTTGTTATATTGTTATTGGTTATAAGTCGGGGGTTTATCGTAAACAGCCTCTCTAATTTACCTAAGGTAGTAGTATGGACTGCGTACACTCTACCCTCTCCAGACCCCACTAGGTGGGAATACACTAGGTATGTTGTTTTTGTTTTTGTTGTACATAATTTCTAATAATATAATAAAAATACCCTTCATATATATATTTGAAAGGATGCAGAAAATTTTTTAAGGGATAATTGTGTGTTTAATCATGTTAATGAATGCATAGATCCATTGCATCACTAATTCCATATATTTTAATGTACTAGTGGTACACACCTCAATATGTAATAGAGTGTCTAACTAATACCATGCATTAGTTAAACATTGGTTAAAAATGTATCACATAAGATATTAATAATCCACTAGGCTAATACAACCATTATTTGTTAATACACATTACCAAATGACCCCCCCCCCCCTCTTATGGAGTTGAGGAACTTGATGCCAAACTACTTCAAAGAAGTGGTCAAGAAGATGTATTTGTTGAGGCAAGGTTCCAAGAGTTTGGAGGAATATCATGATGAGTTTGAAAACTTGAGAATAAAGTCTAAACTTCAATAAAGCTTGGAATGTATGGTGACTTTATTTGTGGAAATTTTGAGGTATGATATTCTGAATTATTTGAAGCTTAAACAGTATAATACTCTTAAAGTAGCCTTTATCATCATGCCTTAAAGGTAGAAGAAGACTTGAAAGAAGAAAAGCCTACAAGTCCAAGAGTTCTACCACTTCCACATGGGACAAAATTAGATATAATTTTTAGGTGAAATCTTCTATAAGGAAATCTAAGTATGTTGGTCAAGATACGTAACTCAATCTACATTAAAAGTACAAATTAAGTGATAAGTTACCAGGAGCTGGTAACACACCATATTTTGCATGTTTTGGTTCTATTCATATAAAACATTGTATAACCTTGTGTATAGGTAATAGACGAGATTTGTTACGTAGTATTAATGGATTAGATGGAATTATAGATGTTGCCTATATGATTTAATGTGACACGACCAAGTTAACATCAATATAAGTATTTGAACTTTAAATCGTAAGTTAGTATTTGAATCTAAAGTTTTAAGTGACAAAGTGTTTATAAGTTTTAAGTTAGATTAAAGGGATTAAGACTGAAAATGGAGTAATATTTTAACGTACTTGCTTGACTTAATTAAGCTACTAGGTAAGTCACCTACTTGAGTTATATGAGCCAAGTTAATGGACCAAGTCCATGAATTAGATTTGGGCCATTCTTAGTGTACTTATTTGGGCCCAAATCAAGTAAAAGAAGGAAAATGGAGAAAAGGCCCAATGCTTAAGTTTGCAAGGCCCAATTTAATTAAATCCAACTAAGCTTAAGCAAGTATGTGCAACACCCACTTTTACCTTTTGGAGTAGCTTGAACTCGTTAAGTAGGTGCATCACCTACTTGGACCAATTTTAGCAATTTAAAGGTCCAAAATACAGCTAATGAGATAGCCAATATAGGGCCTTTTAAAGGCCAAGTTTCTGGTCATTTTCCTTTATTTCTAAGTCATGGAAAGGATTATATTTCATAAATTCTCTCCACTCTCTCTAAAAAAACAAGGAGTTGCCCTATTTTTCTTTCTAGGGTTGTTGTAGAAACCCTAACTTTGCAAGTCAAGCTAAATCAAAACACTTAAGGTTTAGCATAATTCTTTCATGGACTATTAGGAAAACATGCTATATATGCCTAATTGTAAATATGTGGCAGAATATAAAATAAGCTACCCGATCACTTTTCTTTTTTATTAAGAGACATCTCTTTTCATCTTTTGTTTAAGTGTGAAGGAAAGTTGAAGTTCTTGAAGAGTTCAAATTAAAAGGGCAAGTTGCAGAAGATTAAGGTAAGGTGACTGATCCATTTTTTCCTCCTTATATATGAATTTTGCAAAGTATTATGGATGTGTTGTTATTGAGAACTCAATGGATGATGAGTTCAATATTTGGTTGTTGAGGCAAAGGTTAATTTAGGGCTATTTTGTGATCTGTTTTGTGTGTATATGTTAGGGGCTGCTAGGTTGATGTTGCGGAAAGGTTTGATTAGTTCTTATTGAAATATAAAAAAGGGTGTGGTGGTACACCACCGAATTAATTGTCCTATATGTTTATTGCCTATTCTATTTTGTGCATCATTTGGAGGGTGTAATGAAGCAAAAGTTGTTTCAGGGAATCTTATAAGAATATGTATGTATGTTGATGTAATTGGGGGAGAAAAGGATTAAAATAACACTCTTGATTAATAAACTAAGGGCTTACTGCCCTGCTACTATTTTTGTGAATCTAAGTAGCCCAAATGTGTCGGTTGGTTACTAATACTAGATTTAATATATACTTTATTGTAGGTAATCAATCCTAAAGTCAGGAAGTTAATTGGGTTAACATTAGAGCTGTATGACCAGGTATGTAAGGCTACGCTATCTCATATTCTCTGTCATGAAATCCAACATTTGCGGTACAAAGTAAGCTTTTGAAGCCCTCCCATAGTAGATGATACATAATGGCAGGATATGATCTCCCATGTAGCTAACCACCTCGTTCCCACTCTCTAATGTGTTAAAACACCTCACCACATGCTTATTAACAAGTTTGCATTTTTAAATTCACTAGTTAGTTTTAAGAGTTATCCTTTAAGTCAAATATGACTCGTATGGTATTTTCAGCTCCTAAACATTTCATTCGTGTCCAATCTGAACCATACCTCTTTGAAATTGAATTACGTTTTTATTCATATCCTTCTTATTGGTAGATTATTATTTCAAGGTACCATAATGTTTCGACCACTAAGGTAACAATCTCAAAGACTAAATAAAGCTAGTAACAAAAATCTACAAAATAGTTGGCAGCTCAGGGGCATAAGCCAAGCATGGGCTGATCTCGATACCTTTATATGTTGGTGGCAGTTCAGGGGTAAAGACCTAGCATAGGCCGATCCTAATGTTCATCTATGGGTGACATCTCAGGGGCGTAAGCCTAGCATGGGCCGATCACGGTTTATCTATTTACTACTGATCAGCTGGTCATTTCCATTACATGGCTTATAAATATTATCAAGTAAGAAAGGTGAAAATGAAGAAAACAATGTAATGTACCGTCCCACAAGTATATATAAAGGTGGTCAGCTAGAACTATTTATGCTTTTGTACCTGATTTCTTTTAAGCTTTTGTATCATGTGTATTACCTTCAGCATTACATATTCAGTAAATATTTTTGTACTGGCGCGTCACGCCCAAACCAAGGCCCTATCCACAATGGACACCTCGAACCGTAAAGGCCTGAGAGCCCTTCTCTAACTCACAATCATATACACAATTCATATACTGTAAAGAAAATGCGATAAAACATGACAAGAGAAAGCATAGTCATTCTTTTACTTCAACTGAACAATACAAGAATGAGTTCATGAAATATTCAAAAACACCTGACACTAGTCTGCAAAATCTCTAACAACTCAAAAATAGTATTGTCTAATTACTTGGACAAGGTCCCCAGTGTTACCATAGGCCAAAATGAAATATCAATGCCAAATCAACAAGGCCTTCCGAAATAATGGAGTCTCACAAATTGCAAACATCAAACAACCCAATCTACTGCTTGGCGAGACCCCAGGACTGTGTCTCAAATCTTGAAATATAAGGGGTCAATATAGATATATCGGTACATAGAGCAATCCAAAATAAAGTACATTTATATAACATAAGTGAGAGTAATTCATAAAACATTTTATATATGATAAATGAAAACACATGGGCAAGCTTAAAAGAGTTTGAGACCATTCTTCAAAATCAAGAATCACGCTTTGTTTTTACTTCTGAGCTAGGTGGTACATCCTACAACTCTATAATTCCACAGGATATATGGAATCCACTATTGACTCGTCGGCCAAGCCCACAACCAGATTTTGACGCAAGGGTTGAAGTCTCTATCTCTAATATGCCAAGGGGCACTAGGCCAGCATATGGTCCCTCTTGTGGAAATAAATAAACTCGTATCAGCAAAACACAATTTTGGGTAATGATTTTTCTGAACTCATGCCTTCTTCGGGTAACCACCTAACTTTCTTTAAGCCCATTTTTAACTCTTTAAAACATGCATTCCTTGAAATCAAAATATGAAAGTCTTACTTTGTTATGGCATTCATCTGATTGGTATTGTCATACCAAGATTTGTAAGTGATATCTATAAGTAATAAAATATCATGTTACAATCTCTTCATTCAAAACATAAAGGTTGGTCCACCAAATCATTCAAACAACCCTAGAGAATTCTATTTCAAAACATATGTAAAATTATGAAAACACTCGTTGTTTTAAATATTTTAGTAAATCATGGTCAATTTCACAAAACAATCATTCAATTCTTTCGACTATCATATTTAGCATTCAAAATTAGAAAATGTCCCTCTCTTTAATTCGCATCCAGCATAAAGTTCATAGAATATAGTAAAGTTCTTGACTCATACTTTAAGATAAGCAATTTAATAACCCTTACTTTGTAAATCCAGAAGTAACACAACACAAGAGGGAAATTTCTTCTTTATGCTCTGAATTCATATTTCAAAACTGAATACACATATATACATACACACGAGTGAAACAAAACTCAAAGGAAGGCCTCAAGGTCAAAAAATTATATCATTTAAAAGGATACACAATGCATGCTTTTTAATGTAATTTAAAATCCGTCATAAGCTCACGATTAGCATAACTTTAAATCTTTTTGAAAACCACATGTACCTTTGATTACTTAGGTTGAAGGATGGAAACCCAAATCTTGATTCATTTCTTGGAAATTTTAAACTTAAGGATTGATTCTCTATCTGTGATAGAAACCCTAATTTCTCTTGCTCTTCAGAGTGTAGAGGATTCAGAGTAATGATAAACTGATATTTTATCAGTTAATAGGGTTTAATGCGTGATTTAAGTCATGGGTGTGGGGTTTGTGGTGAGGAAAATGCCAAAATACCCCTAAAGCAATCAAATAAAATTGCAGAAATCTTCAGTTAACGACCAAGGTTGACGACCCATCAGTTAGGTGACGACCCATCAGTTAAGTGATGGCTCATCACCTAAGTCATCACTTTTAGGCTTGAATTCCCCCAATAGTGTCCTAGGCTAACGACTACAGATGATTGGTCGTCACTTGGTTGATGGCTCATCAACTTAGTCATCACCTAGTTGACAAGTCGTCAACTTCATCATCACTTTTTGGCAAACAGACACTCCGAAGTAAAATATGCATAACTTTCTACTTTGATATCAGGGTAAGGTGAAACCAGTTGCATTGGAACGAAGACTCACAGACCTTCCGTTTTATATATAGTAGTACCTCTAACATGTTAAATTCAATATGTTATGGTCAATAGATGTATATCTAAGTTTAGATATTCACTAAAACATAAGTGATAGGAAACTTTTGAAATTTTCTTTGACTTAGAGGATTTTTATGACATCACTTCATTTTATAAGGTATTACCACACTCTAGGAATTATCATCACATATTTATTAACAAAGAATCAATTGGTTCGGGTCTATACGCATAGAAAATTTGTTTCAAACATTAGACTGATATTGCGGTGTGTTACATGATGTCCCTCATGGGGGACCTATATTTCGTGCTACAAACATAGGTACTTCACCTAATACACCTCCCCAGTACGAGCATGGATATCAAGTGACTATTGGTCTTCTAGTTTGATTGGAGGCTTTCTAATTTTTTTTATATACTTTGATATTGTAGAGTATTAAGAGTAAGGCAGGGGTTTGTCTTGACCTTAAATAAGTTTCTATGAATATTTTAGAGGCTTTGTAGACCAATGTAAAGTTATGCATGATAGAGTCTTATCTTTTAGATATTATGACTCCATTGACCAAGTCTGGTATATATAGTTTTTGCCTTGTCATTTATTTATCATCAATGCATTATATCCATGTATGGAAAATCCCTTGGTTATTATACTTACATGCATGAGAAGTAAAATTTTATAGATTGGTTCTCTCAGGCCTTCACATCTATGAGTGCCTATCTGCCCCAATAGGATTTGAGGGGTGACAGAGGCAACAATTTCAAACCTAACTTTCCTCAACATTCTACTATTTAATTCTTTCAATGTTAAGGATGGGTGTATATTTATAGTAAGTGTCCCAATAGGATAACAATGATTGCACCTTGGGATTATCGATAATAAGAAAGTGTGTAATGTAAAGAGTAGAGAGAGGGAGAGAAAAATGAGGAAGAGCAAGATGCTTCTAAGAATGAGGAAGGAATTTTATTTGACATAGTGAACTCTCCATAATTCCTTAAAAACAGAATATCTTTGCTTGATGACGTTGAAGTATTGAAGGTGAATTGAAAACTTCTATAGATTTTAAGGTGGATTATGTAACCCTTTACAAAGAAAAACTCGATCAAAGAGGGAATATATTTTTTGCTAGGAAATAAATAAAAGATAAGCGGTGTTCTTTGATTATTGATATTGGTAGTTTCACCATAATAGTGAATAGTTCCTTGGTGGAGTGTATGAAAATGCCAACAAGAAAACATTCCAACCTTTATAAGATACCATGGCTCAATGAGAGTTGCGATATGAATGTCCTCATGTAAGTACGTATCTGGTTTAGTATGGACAAGTATAATGAAGAATTTATTTGTGACGTTGTTCTTCTTTTTGCTCATAGGGTAACTATAGGAAGACTGTGGAAATTTGATAGGGATTCTATTCAACATCAAAGGTCCAACAAGTATATTTTTATTATTGAGGGTAAGAATTATTGATAATTCTCAACTTACACTTTAATTTGAGTGCAAGGTAGTCGTTGTCAATATATTTACCCAACTGGGAGTTGGGGTTGAATCCACGAGGAACAATATTAGTAGCGGTTGAGTAAGTCTAAAATAGTATTTGTTTGCTAAATTCAAACCTATGGTACAAAATGGTTTGGGGGGTTCTCAATGTTTTTAAATGAGAAAGTAGTTCTTGGGCTTCTAAAGTACTAACTCAATACTAAGAATCATTAGAGTATAATCAATTAAAATGGGTCTTAGGAATATAATTTCCAAGGGGAAAATTATGCATGGGATCATGATGATTCAGTGCAAATTTAAATTGTTGATAATATGGAAGGCAAGGTTTAAGGTCTTTGATGCTAGTTTTTCAAAAAAAACACTCAAAAATGTCACTTATTACCCTTTTGAGTACCTAAAAAGTGCCACAATTAAAGTTATCCAATACCTCAATTAGGCACCCCTATTTCTAGGATGGTACCCAAAGGATAGTCAACCTTATAATCACTCATATGCCTAAGATAGTGAAAATTAGCAAACTATGACCAATAGTTTTCTACTATTACCTTAGTTCCCACATCCCTCTTTTAAGGATGATGAGGGTTCGTAAAGTTCAACCAAACCCCTCTTTCAAGGATGGTTTAATCTTTTAAGAGTTTGGGATTTTCACCTATCAAACCCATTTGGGTATTTGGGGCTTTCACCCACACATCCCAACAAATTTAGTCAAGCAATAGAAGTACCCATCAACAACAAACTAGGATATGCACATTTTGAATCACAACCCATACAATTACACCCTATTCTAATATAATACAAGAGGAACAACTAGCTACTAATGATTTTACTAAGCAAAAATAACCCTAAATCTCCACTAAATTGATTCATTAAAAATAAAGAGAATGAAAACCACACTTTAATTTTCAATGAATCCAAAATGGGATTTGTCAATTCTCCACTTAGAAGTCACTTTAATATCTACTTATCTCAATGTTATACAAATTTAGCTCCAAGCACCAAGAAATTTCAAAAAATCTAAACTATGACTCAGAAGTAGGATTATTTGAATGATGATGATTGATATGAATGGGTCTTGAGCATTAGATGGAATTTTTGGGTCGGCTGGAAAAAATTATAAAACTTCCCTCGAGCTAAATCCTGTGTGGCCATGATTGCACCAGAATCACCACGATTGTGACTATCGCAACCACATGGAGATCAACGTGATCACTGTAGCTGACGGTCTTGAATTTCCATGATCGCGGTCTAAGGACCGCGATCATGATAACTGAGGCCATGTTCTACTCCAAGTCTTCACCTGCACTTCTTTGCTCCCTTTTGCTTCTTTTTAAGCTCCAATCCTCATCTTTCCATCTTATCATCGTGATGCCTACAAAATATGAATATTAATTCACTTAATCACAATTATTTCTCACTTATTCATTCCAAACATGATAGAGTCCATGAATGTGGAGTACAATTGAGTGGTAAATTCAGCACTCATCAAGTATGTTCTTTCAACTCTCACTTCATACCAAGTGAGTGTGGACTATAGGGATTTAATGAAGTTTGAACAAAATATGAGGGTGGATGATGTAAAAGATGAAGGTGAAAGGTGAAGGTGAAAGGTCCACCATTGTTTCAAAAGAGGGAGATGACTTGGATAATAATTAGGAGAACATGTGTATGATGGCCAAGACAAGCATGAGTCTCAAAGGTGTGGATACAAATATTTTTTTTGATACCGTGTCAAAACCAAGCTTATGTTTCATGTAAGCCAAGGTACTAGAACTTTTCTTGGTATTGTTTTTTCTCTGACTATGTCGATATAATTCTAGAGGATATGCCCAAGGGATTACCACAATTGAACGAGATAGATCAGCAAATTGACTTTGTGTTGGCTTCAAAAATCCCAATTAACCAACATAATGGAGCAACTTCGAAGTGTCCATGGAGTTACAAGGTTGTACAAAGATCTTTTTAAAAAAGGGTTGATCAAAGAAGGAAAGTGGAGTATCATCTTGAACCAAAAAATAAAGGCATCTAGAAGATATCCATTTACTGTAGTGTTGTGAATAAGATTACTGTGAAGTATATGTGATTTGCAAAAACTACAGATCCCTAAAAGGATTGTTCATGGTCACTGAAAAATATATAACCCAACAAAGGTTGGTGTCGAATCCCATAAGAAATAAGGCACTAATTATGTGTATGTAGATTAATAGACTTTTAACCATAAGTTTCCATTGAGTAAGGTTTTTTTGATCAAATATGATTGAGTGATTTCTATTTAGCAATAACCAATGTGTTCATTATAGTGTGTTAACAATTGATAAATAGTAACTAGGATTATGTTCAGTATGATGTTTCAATTATAATAGGGTTTGTGGATACATGAACTTATATCAACACTTGTGATTATTGAGAAACTTACAAAAAAATTATATCTAAGTGTTTCCCAACCTTCAAAGATGGATTCTCTTTAAATTCTTCAAAGTTAAAGTAATAACAAGGTATTGAAACAAATTATCTAAGAGATTAATCTGATTAAGGCATCAATCTGTAAATTAGAGGGTAAAATCTTTAATATCTTGTCACTATTCTTTATTCCCAATGATAGCTTCTTTGTTCGACAAGCAATGTTTTAGGGTACATTGTCAAGTTTACAACTATGAGAAATAATTAAAATGAAGAGAATGTGATATAATCATAATATCAATATAAACTCAACATTCCAAAACCTAGAATTACGATTACCCAAAGCTCCCATAACCCTAGTTATTGAACATTAGCCACACATAATTAGAAAATCGATGAAAAGATTAATTTCTTATAAAATAGAAGGTTTAACTTAGAATCAAAATAAAAAAGAATTTCCAATCAAAAATCCAAATTTACACAATGTGTTCTTCAGCTTTAAATATATTTCTCAACAAAACTTTACATTACAAATTTCACAAGAGTCAAAAGATACCTATTCCAACCCTAAACATTGTATTTATAGGATACCAGAAAGTTGGGCTTTAAAATTCAAACTTAGGCTGCCTTATACACACAAATGGTTCACCTAACGGTTTAGGATGATGGTTCGTTGTCTTAATATATGCTGGTGATTTATGATTGACTATTTTATGGCTATTGATAAAGACCTAGGAGATGCTACATCACGGATCTGGTATCTCGTCGCTCCTTTAATCACAAACTCCTAAATTTTCATATATTCTGGTTGACTCTAACAATAGAGATGATGATCTTTTATGACCTTGATGATCCATTATTTGGCCTATCATCCTTCTTTAGGGTTTGTAACATTCTGCTTAATGAAAATTTATAGTTTGATGGCCATTCAAGACTTTGGCGGTCAATCGATAAACTCATTGCACGGCTACATATTCTGGAGCTCATGAATTATCATTCCTCTAAATTTGATTCCTATGAACAAGCACAAAACACATCAAATACAAAGAAAAGTTGCTAGAAAACAAATATTTATCCCTTGTAGGAGATGAAAAATGCACCATAAAAATTTGGTACATCAACATTGTCAAGTTAAGATGATTGTTTGTCCTCAACAAATTTAACATAATAACATATATGTATCTAGATCACGAATGAATGTGAAATTATTGGGGATAGCAATGACTAATAATTTAACATGCACATAAATTATGTAATCTTAATTCATAGAAATACATAATTGACACGAAAATCTACGTAATTTACATGTATACAAATAGAACAGCACATCTGAAGATCAATTATCACAAGTATAGTTCACATGCTCTCACCTCAAAAGAAGCCCTTCTAAAATTTACCAATTTAATTAAAGGACTAATATTCAAATACCTCACTCTCATAACAAATTTCAAACAATGTCTACACAAATCCATAGGCTTTCCCTTAACATTCTATTGAGTGCTACTGTTGGTTAGCAAGGATCACTACATGGCTTACTTAGGTTTGTAATGAGAGAATGGGTGCAAGTAAGATGTCTTTTAAAACAACGACTCAAACCTCTATGACATATGTTGACACCTAACTTTAAACTCCTAAAGCTCGCCTATTTTATCAAAATTATTAATTTAAAATATTAATGTTTAAATACGCATAATTTTAGTATTGAACAAAATTTTGACGTATCACATTCATAATTTCTAAATATGCAATTTGTCTTATCTAGTGATTTTTATTTTATATAATTTTGTCAATATTTACTAAATATTTTTCACAAGTATGCATGTTCATAATTTACAAACACATTTTATATTTATTATTATCAATAATTTTATATAATATTTTTACGTAACATTAAATTCAAATACATTAGTTATTGCTAAGAATAATAGTTTTGTGATGTTTTATTATTGTATCACTATTGCATTCATTAAATAATAGCCTAACTTCTACTTTATCAACTTACAATTTACACTCCCTCACACGAAAGCTTTAAGCAAAAAGAAACAATTTTACTTTCATCACCTTTCTTTTGCACTTACATTAGGAGTATTGGTCATGTTCTTTCTATAGAAATTCGTTGTTGGATTTTGTTCTGCTTGCTTTTTTTTATTATTATTATTGGTTATCATAATTTGGTAAGTCCCTATCAATGCAATTTTATTTACACATTGTGTGATAATGCTAGAAAACATTCCTACAGGTACTATTAAGTGTTTGTTATACAGTTGTTGCATTGTTTTTTGTGTCTTATATCCATCTTTGGTGTGTTTTTTGACTCTGATGTCTTGTTTATGGATAGACGGTACCTTAATTGATAATTTTGGGCTTTGAAAGTCGCCCGAGAACTGGGGGGATTGTTCATTCCTTTTCATTTACTTATTTATTATTCATTGTGTTGTAATAACCTATGTATAAACACTACTGATGTAATAATAATTTTGAATTGATTGGAAGCGGGGTATATGTGACTTAACGGCTCTTTGTGAATCACTTAGGCAAATATAATCTAGGATCAACAATTAATTTATGTGATCACTTAGAAATCAAGTATTAGGAATAACGATAATTTTTTGGAGTAGGCCAATGTCAATGGGTTTTTCTTAGTATTTTAACGACGTAGTAGATCTGCTTATGACTTAAATTATTTTGAGCAACTAATTAAATCTGTTTCAGTTTACAAATGAGTCCTGACTTAAAACAATTCTCAGCAACAATAAGAAATAACATTGACTTTTCAAAAATCACTTCTGGCAATATATGAAATTAGCTCCAGCATTTTTTAATAGTTTCATTCTTGACATTTCTGTGCTAATCACAAAATCTGTTTCACCTTTTTAAAAGACATTTTTTGTTAAAGGACTTTCCACAATTTGTTTGACATTTTAACAATTGAAATCAGTTTCTGCTCATGGTATTAACTTTTTGCAATCAAATATGATATACAAATATCAATCCTATTTTCATAATAATTTGTTTCTTTTTCTATGAACAACAAAGAATTTTTTTTTTCTTTTTTAATTTTGCAGTCAGTTTTTGCAGCAATAAATGGATTTTCTATTTTTAGAAGCAACTTCTAATAAAGGAAACTTTACCACTGTTAATGTTGGTCCTATTATTTTCTAATGATAATAATTCATCGCTCAATATTTTTTCATCTAACTTGCTATCTCTCACGTGTCGACATATTAATAATTAGATATCATGTTCATAGATTCAATAAATAATTAATTATTAGTTTAGCATGCTAATTACTTTGGTCAATTATTAATTTAAGCAAGAGGCCTAATTGAGACTATTATTTGCTACTTAGTGTCTGTAACGACCCGATTTGCTAAACCAGAATGCTACACAGTGCTTATGACCCTAAAGGACCACAAACTAACCCAAGACTAATATCTGTACCAGTATACTGCATAAGATAACATAATAATATGGAAACATGCACTGAAAGGTGATAAGGTTTGATCAGGAACATAATTGAAAAAGTAACATCTATGTTGAGTCATGAATACCCAAAACAAAACTCAAATCTAAAATATGATATTCTGTATCTAGTATGCATCTAGTCTGAAAGCCTCTACTGTCTGAAGAATTTGAATAAGAAGTTGAAGGGATATGTTCCCAACTAACTCCAACTACTAAGCGAATCAATGAGATACTAGAAAATCATTATGTCCTCGAAGGATGAGGGCTCACTCTACTCTGACTACTGAATTTGGAATCTACTGCTGATCTAAAACTTGTGTGTCTGATCCTATGTTGTAATATAAAAAGAAAGCACCATAGCACAAATTCATTAGTACATATGTATCGAGTATACATGTGAGGTAGGCTATATGCAATTGTTCACATACATGAATAATGCTAACTGACTGTCTAACATGAATGTGAGAATGTATGCATAAATACATAACTGTAACTGACAACGTGATTTCGTGATTTTTAATTCTATACACTGATAACATGACACACTAGTAACTGATATGACTGATAACATGAAGGACTATATCTGAATAATGCTGATAACATGGGTGACTATATATGACAGTCCTAAATCTTATGGAACTATCTAAGTTCTGTATTGTATCTGAGTTGACTGTATCTGACAGTCCTGAAATCTAAAGAACTATCTGAGTTCTATTACTAAGACTGATTGACTATATCTTAAAGTCCTGATTCTATAACATGATACTATTGGAAGTAGTATTTAACCGGCATGCCCCAAAGGTGCTATGATAGCTGAGTTGGGGTCCAATCTATGCCTTGATTGGAAGGGTATTTATGTTCCAGCTTTTGAAGGAACATTTCGCATTATTTTCTTTGGAAAATTGTATGTTTTCAAGTAACCAAAGTGGTATTTAATGAGTCTTTTTAGTGTTTCAGGGAAAGGAGTGAATCATAGAAGAAACTTGGAAAAAAATTGCAATTAAAGAAATTTGACGGTGAAAATGGTGAACCGTCAGACTTGCGACGTACCACAAGTTAGACCATCAGGCCTTATCCAAAATATGGCTCCCAAAGGACTCATTGACGAACCAAATAATAAACCGTTAGTATTGCGATGGACCACCAAGTGTGCCGTTAGGCCATATCCAGAAGCCACTCTCCGAAAGGACTCTGTGATGGAAAAAATAGTGGGCCGTTAGTCTTATGACGGACCACCATTTGGATCGTCAGACCTTATCCAGAAGCCACTCTACGAAAGGACTCAATGACAGAAAAAATTATGGATCGTCAGTCTTATGATGGACCAGCTGTTGGATCGTCAGACCTTATCCAGAAATAACTTTTCATGAAGAGTTAGTGACGGACCAGATGGTGGACCGTCAGACTTTCGACTGACCACCACTTTTGCGGTCAACTTGGACGCAACTTTTCTGATTTTTAAATTTTAAATTCCTTTTTATTTGGGAACATATAAATACCAAATTTTAGGTTTAGCATCATTATGTTTTTATTATCTTTGACAAAATTATCATCTATAGAAACTCTCTGTAACCTAGTACCTTTGGATTGAAAGATATCTTTGGGGAAGTTAATCATTCAATTCATTATTAAAGATTCAAGAACTGATTCTTGAGATTTTTGTAAGTGAATTCTAAATCTATTTATGAATAATACAAGAGTTATTTCTTCCTTTTCTAGGGAATTTTGTGGCTAGTTCCCATAACTAGGTTTATGGGATCCTTAATGTGAAAAACATCTATGGGTTGTGAATCAACTTGAGTTCCATGAATAATTTATATTGTGTAAATCTTTCTTCAATTTAATGGCTTTTCTTGGTTGTAAACTTGAAAAGTGAGCCCAAGAACATCACTTGTCTGAAAGGAAAGTGTTTGTTGGGAATAGACAGTGTTTACATAAATTATAAGCGCTTTAACCTTTGGATTAATGGCAAATGCCCTAATAAGATTATCTTACTTGAGAAAATGGTTGAAGGAACAATATATCCTTTGAGTTTGAGAGAATTAGAGGATAATCTATCCACTTAGGTTGAGAGACTAAGGGATAAAGAATAGGATTCAACCCTTCTTGAAATTGAAATTGCTAAATGGAACTCTTACGTGATTCACAACCTTAATTGTTCTAGCATTTTGGTAACCATAGCTCTAGTTTATTTAATCTCATTAAATTACTATTTACAAAGAGAATCAATCATTGGAATACTTTTTCTACAATCAATTATGTTCTAAGCTACAAATTAAAAAAAAACACCTTATTAAGGAACCTCTGATCAATAGCCCAGTAACGATTACAATATTTAGTGAGCACATTATTCCCTATGGGATTTGACACCCAATCTAGTTGGGTTCTACATTTCAAAGCGACCGCTTACACTTTCTAACAAGAGTTGTAATTTAGGCGTGTCAAATTTTGGCACCGTTGCCGGGGAATACGGTTATCAACTAAGTTTGTGATTGTTAATCGACCCTTTGGTTAAAGATCCCAAAATTTTATTTTTTATTTTTTGTTTTTGTTTTGTGTAGGTTGAGTGTCTCGTATGACAAGTACTTGCAGATCAGATCAACCATTATTAACTATTCATCTAGAACCATAGCTCATTGGCAAAATTGACGGTCACCAGAACCTGAAAAGAATAGTTTCTAGCAGAAGCAGGTTAGATTAGCAGCCTTGGCAGCCGCACAAGTAAACCCTGATAATGAAGACCTGGGTGATGATGAGTTATTATACCCAAGATATGGTGATAATGTAGCCGCACCAGCAAATAGGAATATCAACAAAAATCAGCAGGCTAGGATGAGACCTAAACGCCGAGCTAGTCATTTTGCTCTAGACAATGATGATAATGACCTGGATAGGACTGGTTCTATAGGGGCTATTATTCCTCTGCCCCTAGAACCTAGAGCTAAGTTTAATATCACAAGTACCATGATCCAGTTATTGCATCTTAAGGGATTATTGGGTGGACTTACGGGTGATGAACCAAATATGCATTTGATTAACTTTATTTCGACATACAAATCATTCGACCATCCAGGAGTAGGACAAAATGCTATTCAGATGCGATTATTCCCGTTGTATTTTTCTGGATAAGCAACTTTAAGGTTGAATGGGTTAACCCCTAATTCTATTACAAATTAGAGGCAATTCAAATATGTTTTCTTAGAATGGTTATTTCTGCCATCTAAGAGGGCACAGTTAAGAGATGAAATCAGTAATTTTAGGTAGCTTCCAACTGAAGCTCTCTATGAAACTTGGTAGAGGTTTAAAAAGAAGCTCACTCAGTGCCCGAATCATCATATGACCAGCATCCATCTGAAGGAGAAGCTTTTCCCAAGGAGTCTAAGAAGCTTGATCGTATGACAAAGCCGAGCAGAGTTTGGCATACCAGGCATTCTGAAGTAGCAAGACCCACTGTATCTGTTGGAATGACTGTAGAATAGAGTTGAGGGGAAGAAGAACTTGACCAAGACATGGCTCACATGAAGATACAGATGGACCTTCTTACTAAGCATTTATTATCAGGAAAGACCGAGAAGGTTAAGGCTTTCGCATCACAAGGTAGAGCTGACTTCGATTCTGAGGAAGAAGATAATTATTTGAATAATCAGGGGGGTTTTTGAGGCAGTGGCCAAGGAAACCAAGGTCTAAACTACTATGATAAATCCGGATACAATGACCGAGCTAAGGATATTGGAAAAACAAAAATGACAGGAGTGGGTTGTATGTGCCTTCTAGAAATTATAAGGCTATTGCAACAAGCTCTGGAAAGATATCCATGGAAGATATGATTGCTAAATTATTGAAATGGGTGGAAGCAACCAATACTGGAGTAACACAGATGAAAAATGATTTATCCTTAATGAATAAATTGGTTGACTCTCACTCTACTTCAATAAAATAGTTGGAGCAGCAAATCAACTAACTTTTTGTTGTGTTTAATTAGAGGAAGGCTGGCACTCTACCAAGTGATATAGTTCAAAATATAAGAAAGGATGGTTTGTGCATGGAAATTACCACTAGGAGTGGTAAAGTACTTCCAAGCCCATCTGTGGTTAAACTTATGGTGGATATTATGGCAGAGAATGTGGATGAAGTAGATATTATTTATCCGTTAGAGTCTGAAAAATCAGATGAGATCATTCATTATGTTGTATCCAATAGTCAGCAGGCTAATGAGTGGAAAAGGGAGGATGACAAAGACAAAAAGTAGTGGTGAACACTCTCCCAAAACCACCACCTCTCTTTCCTCAAAGATTGAAAAAAAAGGCTGAGGATATGAAGTTTAGCAAATTCTTGGCCATGTTAAAGCAGTTGATGGAAAATGTGCCATTGGTCGAGGTACTTGAGCAAATACCAAGGTATGCCAAATTTATGAAGGACCTTTTGACAAATAAAAGAGCGGCGAGCTATGAACCATGGATAATCTCCATCATTGCAGTGCTATTGCTACAAGGTCCTTAGTGTAGAAGAAGGCAGACCCAGGAGCATTCACTAGTCCTTGCATGGTAGGGCCTTTGGAATCTGCTAAGGCTTTATGTGATTTGGGAGCTAGCATTAACCTGATGCCACTAGCTATTTATAAAATGTTGCGTTTGGGAGACCCCACACCCACCAATATGCAACTCGTGATGGTGGATAGGTTGGTAAAATAACCTATTAGTATTTCATATGATATGCTGGTGAAGGTAGCTACCTTCATATTTCTTGTGGATTTTGTAATTCTGGATTACCAGGTGGACTTCGAGGTGCCTATAATCTTGGGTCGATATTTTCTCACCACCAGAAGTGTGCTGATAGATTAATGAGCTAATGAGCTTTTATTTATGATGAATGGTAAAGTGGTGCATTTTGATGTGTTCAAATCAATGAAAAAACATAAAGAGATGAGCGTGTTCTCAATTGTTGATGTATATTATGAGGATGAGTAGGAAATACCACTAGAGGAGCAGCTTGATGTTGAGCCATTAATCGCAGTGCTTATGAATATTAATTGTAAAGATATTGCGGATTATAAAGAGACAATTTGTACTTTGATAGGAATGGGATCAAATTCTTACATTCCTAAGAAGCTCGATCTTGATCTTAAGAATCGACCAACACCAATGGTAAAGCCATTTGTCAAAAAGCCACCGGTGTTGGAATTGAAAGAGTTACTTGGTCATTTGATGTATGTGTTCCTGGGTAGTGGTAATTCACTACACGTCATTATTACTACTGATCTAGGTGAGCAACAGGTGGAATCTCTTATCTTTGTTCTTAAGAGATATAACAGAGCAATTGGTTGGACTATTACGGATATCATCGGTATTCCTCCGTGCATATGTATGGACAAAATTCAGCTATAGGAGGATTGTGTACCTATTATTGAGCATCAACATTGCCTGAACCGACCTATGCAAGAGGTGGTAAAGAAAGAAATCATCAGGTGGTTTGATGCGGTGGTGGTATATCCTTTATCAGATAGTAAGTGGGGAGTCCTATGCAATGTGTGCCTAAGAAAGGTGGCATGACAGTGGTTGCCAATGAGAACAATAAATTGATCCCACTCAGTCCTGTTACTTGGTGGAGGGTATGTATGAAATACAAAAAACTCAACTCCTGGACGTTAATGGATCACTTTCCAATGCCCTTCATGGATCAAATTGTTGATCGATTAGTAGGAAAGAGGTGGTATTGCTTTTTTAATGGTTATTCTGGATATAACAATATTTGTATTGCTCTCCAAGATCGGGAGAAGACCACTTTACATTCTCGTATGGCACTTTCACATTCAAGCAGATGCCGTTAGGTTTATGTAATGCACCTGCCACCTTCCAACGGTGCATGATGTCCATTTTCCCAGATAAGGTTGAAGACATCTTGGAGGTGTTTATGGATAGTTTTTCGTTTGTAGTAGATTCAATTGAGTTTTGTTAGGAAAACCTAAGTATATCCTTGTAACGATGTGTGAAATTCAATCTTGTGCTTAATTGGGAGAAGTGCCACTTTATGGTTAAGGAGGGCATTGTTCTCGGGCATAAAATTTCAGCAAAAGGGATTGAAGGTTATTGAACCAAGGTTGAAGTTATTGAGAGACTACCACCTCCAGTTTCTGTGAAAGGGGTTTGCAGTTTTCTCGGCTATGCTGGATTTTATCGTAGGTTTATTAAAGAATTCTCCAAGATTGCAAACCCACTCTGCAAACTTTTGGAGAACCAAATGAAGTTTTTCTTTGATTAAGATTGCTTGAAGGCATTTGAATGCCTTAAAGGGAAACTAGTGGAAGCCCCTATCATTGTAGCACCAGATTGGTCTAAGCCATTTGAGATCATGTGGGATGCAAGCAGTGTTTCCCTTGGAGCCTCTTTGGGGCAAAAGTGAGACAAATTGTTTCATCTAATCTATTATGCCAGGAAAGCTCTGACTTGTGCTTAAAATAATTACACTGTTACTGAATAGGAACTACCTTGGTACGCCGATTTTGCAAATTATGTGGTGAGCAGGTGATTCCAAAAAATCTTTCTTTCCATCAACGAAAGAAGTTTCTTCATGATGTGACACAATACTTCTGGGATAAGTCATATCTTTTTCGACAATTTGCTGACTATATTATATGGAGATGTCTTCTAAAGGTGGATGTATTAATCATATTGGAAGCATGTCAGGCTTACCCAGTCGGGGGTCAACATGCAGGTGATCGAACTACGAGAAAGGTGTTGCAGAGTGGTTACTATTGGCCATCATTATTCAAGGATGCTCACAAGTTTGTGCTGAAATATGACCAATATCAGAGGCAGGGGTCTATCTGTAAGAGGCATGAAATGCGTTTAACCAAGATGCTTGGAGTGGAATTGTTTAATATATGGGGCATCAATTTCATGGGCCCGTTTGTAAGCTCATATGGAATGAAATACATTTTAGTTGTTGTGGATTATGTATCCAAACGGGTTGAAGCTGTTGCCTTTTCTGATAATGAAGGGAAGAGAGTTGTTGCATTTCTTAAGAAGAACATTTTCTCTCGCTTTGGAGTTCCAAAACCTATTATAAGTGATAAAGGATCCCATTTTGGCAACAAAGTGTTCCAGGCAGTTTTAGTCAAATATAGTGTGAAACAACATAGATTAGCAACTCAATATCACCCACAAACTAGTGGGAAAGTGTAGGTGTTTGTAACGCCCCAAAATTGGATCCCGAGATGTCACATGGTGCTTAAGGTCACAAGTGACCCCAAGCTAACCCTTCATCTAGCATAACCCAAAGCAACTGAATAAAATACATAAAATAGAAGTAATAATGTGGAAACAACCCATAACTTAGTCTGACCAACATGAAAGTAAATTTACACGGTCACAATTCTGCTTATATATATACAAATCTGAAACTGAATACAGTGCCTACTTGTGACTGTCTATGAAGCCTCTACTAGCATTAACCAAAGATAGCCGGGTCATGACTCCCAACTACCCCTACTCAATACGACTGAATACAGAAAATACAATACACCTCAAATCTGAACAACTCAAGTAGCTGAATCAAAAGGACTAATCACCTGCCGATCGAGAGCTGCGACCCAGCTGAACATGATATTGTGATACAGCTTGTACCTACATTTTGGTAAGAATGTAGCCCATGGAAATATGTGGGTCAGCACTTTGAAATGTACTGAGTATGTGGGGGTGCATGCAATAATATAAATATTATAATGAATTACACGAAAACATGCATACGGATAGTGATGACTCACTTGGCTTGAGTTATATCAAACCATACTTTTTGTAATTTCATAAGAAACAGTTCATATGATAAAATCTCATAATCTACGTAAATCATTATAAATCATAAATTATGATAAATCACTATAAATCATAAATTATGATAAATCATCCTAAATCATTATAAATTATCATATCGTTAAAAATCATCATAGGTAATTATAAATCATCATAAATGACCATAAAACATCATAAACATCTCTACTCTTTGACTCAATTTGGAGCGACTCGGTAATTCAAGAAACTTAATCTTATGGACACAGGAGTTTCGTATAACCGACAACCCCACGTGACCTACGTGGAATACCAATGTTTGAAACTCCCGTTGGCAGGAGCATCATACTCCTTGATAGGGAGTACGACCTTAAAACTGTAATAATCACAATTGGGCTATCTGGCCAATAATATCATCATCAAACAACCCTACGGTGGCACATAGGTTTGGGAAAATATCAAATTTCCCTCTCGGTGCTAAGTACTACTCCCTAACAAGCTCAGAATGTGTTAGAAAATCCACCACAACATCACAAGGGTCTATCATAAAGACCAAATCAAATATCTTTCTCATTTATCAAATCATATCAATTTGTGGATTCCTAACTCAATACATTTTAGCTCAAAATATTTTAATCTTCCTCAACATCAACAAGGTATCAACGCGTTGAACCATAACCGACTCGAAATTTGGACATGGTTATGAAGACTCAATACATAATATTTTCATCAATTTTACTTATCAAAACCATCCAAAAAATACTAAGACTCATTACAACTTCAATATCAATATACGCAATAACTCAAATCATCACAAGGAAGCTCAAAATTTGACACATGGCTCAAAAATACTTGGAAATACCAATAATTCATTCTTGAACATAAAACATGGATACATCTTCAAAATATATCAATTCTTGATAAAAATATCAAGAATCCCAATATTAAATCTCAATTTATAGAATGAAAATAGTCAAATACTCATGTGATTCAAAACTTACAATTTAAATTTTTATAAGTTCATAATCGAATTATATAGACATAATTCAACTTACAGAACCATATGAATCCATTAAATAATCATAATTGGCAAGCTTGAACAATTTACATATATACATAATAAAAATCTCATGGTAGGATACCTTGGAAATATATTCATTTGCTAAACTCATAATAATCCATAATAAAAATAAAAGATACGGGCACAAGAACGGAAGAATTAATATTGTTCAAACTCCACATACCTTAAAATTAATGATTGGAATAAATTCTTCCCTCTGAACACTATTCATGAAATTGATTGGTGCATCTGTAAGTGCTCAGAATAGGGACTTCATTTATCGGATTAATTTAGAATTTCGATGGTGGAATTGGAAGATTTAGAAAGGGGAATTTAGAGGTTTAGGGTTTTTTTCTTGGAATTTTTTCTTGAAAATAATAGACTTTAATGCCCAAAATCAGTTTTAATGCTTATTTCCATGAAATGGGGCAAGGGTGAAATGATTGGATTGCCCCTACGGAAATTGAAAAGAAAGGCAGAAAAATCCTACGAACCTTGGCCACGAAAAACTGAATAACTCCTCGTTCGGGTATTGAATTTTTGCAAAATTTATATCGCTTGAAAGATAACTCAAAGATATTTAATTTTATATATGGTAGGCCACCCAGTTCATCATAAATAAGGAGTTATGATCGACCGAAGTTGACCCAAATCAAATCCGTCCCTCAGTAACTAATTTGACATGCTGAAATAAATTGATCGTAACTTATTACTCTGATGTTAGAACGGGGTGAAACCAATTGCATTGGAAAGAAGAAACAAAAATCTTTCATTTGAAATATAGCAGATCTCCTAGTTACTTATATTCAGGAAGTAATAATCAGTTGAAGTTGGCCCTGACATGCTGAAAATTTCCGGGGCATGTTATTCGCATGGTGCCACTATTTTGGACACCCAAACGTGCCC
Source organism: Capsicum annuum (assembly GCF_002878395.1). NCBI lineage: Eukaryota > Viridiplantae > Streptophyta > Magnoliopsida > Solanales > Solanaceae > Capsicum > Capsicum annuum. Next base: position 127,110,174 of record NC_061121.1, on the reverse strand, counting down.
TTATGCTACTCCAAAAATACTGAAACTCACTCGGGATGTATTACGACCTTTCCTCATTTCAAAGAAACTAGAACATCAAGAATTGTATGTCAGAAAGGTCATCAAATAAATACCCGAAGATTTGAGATCTAAATTCAAAAGTTTCAACACATAGCAAATTTTGTTTCTTTTTTGAGTGCTAAGATTCTCTTGGCAAGATAAAGTCTTAACAAATCAAAACATTTGGGGGTGAAATATTTAATGGGAAAAACTCAGGGTATCACAGTGTCAAATCGGGAGATTAAAACCATCCTAGCCAAAACAGTGAATGCTAACAGGCAAGATTGGGCTCGAAAGGTAGATAACGCTTTGTGGGCATATCAGAGTGCTTTTAAGACCCCTATTGGCATGTCACCATATCAGATAGTCCATGGAAAATAATGTCATTTACCAGTTGTGCTGGAACATAAGGCTTTGTGGGCTCTAAAAATGTTAAATCTGAATTGGAAGGAGGCAACAGAGCTAAGATTGGGGCAAATGAATGAGATGGATGAATTCCTTCTTGGGGCTTACGAATGAGTAGACCTTTACAAAGAGAAGATGAATAATTATCACTACCGAAGACTTAAAAGAAGAGACTTTTGGAAAGGTGATTTTGTAATTCTGTTCAATTCCAGGATCAAATTGTTTCCAGGTAAACTCAAGTCTAAGTGGTCATGACCGTTTAAAGTTATTCAAGTCTACTTATCTGGAGTAGTCCAGCTTGAAAATGTAGATGGTGGCATCTTCAAAGTGAATGGGCAACGAATAAAACTTTATATCAGTCCAAAAGAGTCAATAAGATGTGTTGATATCTTTTATCTCGATGAAGTCTGAGTAGTCGAGATAGCTGAGTCATGCCGTGATGATAAATCAGGCGCTAGTGGGAGGCAACCCTCAACATGTTGTTGTAACCATAGTTAGAGTCCCTTTCATGTTTTTGGGCAATTTTGATGTATTTGTGAAGTGTGCAAGTCCAAAAATGCAAAAAAAATAAGAAAAGAGGGATACAAGTGAGCTACTGGAACAAGGTAACAGACGACTTGGTGGACCACCACTTTCATCCAACAAGAAATGGCAAAAAAATTTATTCACTGGATAAGCCACAACGCCCTAAGTAGCAGACTGTCACAAACCTTGTAAGCCGTCATAAGAGCTGTCAAAAATTAGATCAGTGATCTGCATTCTGGTAAGAAGTGACGACTGAACTGATGGACCGTCACATTCTTGGTGGACTGTACCACTCACGACCCAAACCCTTGTGATGAGTGACGTTGAGAATGGTGGTCCATCTTTTTTACAATGTACCATCAATATCACTATTACTTTAACCCTAATTCCAAATTAGGTCGAGTTAAATCGGTACTCTGTATAAGTACTTTGTATTTTGACCCAAAGTGAGATTTTAAGGATAAAATGGAATGGATACATTCATTGTAACCATTGTAACCATTCCATGGCCCTTAGATGTTCCAATTCCTTAAGATTCAAAGAACCTGAATGGAGTTGTCCCATCTGAGACTCCCTATCTTCTCTATTTTACCTTATTTAAACTAGCTCGATCCTTCCCTCTTTTCATCATAAATAAAGAGAAGCGCAAGTGCTATAATTTGTAAGTTATCTTTGTCTCTAAGGTTTTAAGCATGTAGCGTACCTGCATAATCTAGGTATGTATACACCCTTCTCTTCTGGTTGTACATATTAAGTGTAAGAGCATGGTTTGTTTTCTTGGGTTGTTCTTATGTGTTAAGTTTGAATGACTTGAGTTGGACTTTAATATGCCAATTTGTGTTAAATTTGAGTAGCATAAGTTGTAAAATTTGAAGAATGTCCTTAAAATATGAGTTTAGTATTGTGTTGATGGTTGGAAATTAATCTAATATGCAATTTCTCAACAAAAAGGGTCGAACCCAAAATTGAGGCTAAAGATGAAGGTGCGATGGTTCAATTATTAGACTGTTAAATTTTTGATGGACCACTAACATGACCGTCACAATGCACTCTGAGATGGTACATTCTGGATAAGAACAGCGGTTGAATTGCTGGGCCATAAACTTTTTGACGGACCACCAACTTGACCGTCATAATGCAAAATTACATGATGTAGCTATTTTAGAATTTTGAACTAATTCATTACTTCTTTTTCAGGTGTTATGGCCCCTAAACATCCGCAAACTAGACGAGGAAGATCTTAATGAGGTAGAAATGAGTTCGCATAGGCTTAAAAGACTAGAGAAAATAAAAGAGAATCTCTTATACTGTCCCAGTCTTAGGAGGAGAGTGAGAGTATATCTACCAATACAAGTTCAAGCCCTGATGAGGCAACTGTTGCTGCAAGTCAACTATTTCCTGTAAAGGGTGATACTAAAACTGTAACGTAGAGGATCAAATGGGAGTTCCTGATGCTATAGATGAACCTGAGGGTGATAATGTTATCAGGAAAAAAGATCAACAGATTCGAGAAGCTATCAGGTGGTAGATAGAGGAGGCATAAAAAGAGTTCTGTGATGGGTTGACACCCACAGCTCAAGGGATAAGAAGATCATTCATAGAAGAACATCAGATTATGACAACAGTACTTCATGAATATTCCAAGTTAAAGTATCATTTCCAGGAATATGGACTGGCATGGGTGAGCATACCAATAGGAGAGTACCAATCGAATGGGGTAAGGGAATTTCTTGCAAATTATCTCTGTTTGGTAAGAGCGAAATGACCAAAGCAAACTCTAACCTCGAATAGACCAAATAGGGACTATGTCTCGGTTTGAGGGTTCACCGTTGATATCTCAGCCCGAATAATTAACAGGATGCTATTCGGGCAAGGATATGAGGCCCCACCCACTGTCTCAAATTTTATGTGTAGAACGAGAATGCTTTCGGTCGGAGATGTTGGGCCACATCTTTATTGATCGATGATATAAATCCTTCCTGGTAGACTAATTTAAAAGAGTGCATTGCAAAGTTTACCTTTAGCTTCAAAGCTAAGTTCTGGTGGGCTATTGTTCTGTTGAGGTTAATTCCAACAAAAGAAGATGGGAACTTAGATCATCACTGGCTAGTAGCAGTCGCCAATTTGGTTTCAGGGCTACAAATTGATTTTGGACAGCTAATTGCAGAAGAGATGTTTGTGCGGGCACACAAAGTGACCACTTCTTTACCCGTCCCATGTTTGATCACTGAGTTATGTAAACAAGCCGGTGTGCCACTGATCCGTGGGGTTGACAATGAAGTACAGGCTATACTTAGGTAGGACATGGAGAAGTCGAAAGATGAATTGAAATTCAAAATTCGTGTGACCAAGCCTCTAGCATATCAGCCTCAGTATGCACTAGTTCCCCAGGCCCCAAAAATGCCTGAAGGTATGCCCTTACCCATCAGCACGTATATACTACCTGATTATGTACCCCAAGGTACGTCTGCATGGTCAGGTTCTACATAGTTTGCTGGTGGAGTGGAGTGTGCGAAATACGGGTTAAACCAGAAAAATTTTGTTAAGGTGGTGAAGAATCAAAAATGGTTTCAGAAACAGTTAAAAAAGTGGGATGGATATCTCAAAACTTTTGTGGAGGAAATTATGGCCTAAGCAGTCAAGCCATTTCAAACTATTTAATTTAGAATGGATAACATGGAAGCCTGTATCAACAAAAGGCTAGATTCACTGTCTCTCCCTGATCTTGCCAAGCTCATGGCCAAGTTTGAGATGGCAAAGGCAGGCATAGCAGAGTTAAAGTAGAAACAGTCATAGCCGCCTACATTTGACCTAACTTTAACAGTAAGTGATGATGACAGGGGTATTCTGGATCTGATGGGTAGAACCGTGAAGGACAAAGGCAAGCAGCAAATAGATAAAAAAGCAGTAATGAAAGAAGAAAAAAAGAGAAAAAGAGAAGCCATGTCACTTTAGGAGTTAGAACAATATTACTTGAAAAGAGTTAAAAAGAAGTCAAAGAAAAAAGCTGAAAGAAAGAAAAGAGAGGCAAAAAATGAAGAGGCATGAGTCTCTACTATTGTTGCCTCAGACAGGGGGCAAAGTGCAGGATCAGTTCGGGAGATGATTCCTCCAATTATGGAGGGTGAGGTTGTGACTACTCCAACCATCATAGGGGCCAACATTACATTGGGTGAGGATGCAGAGACCTCACCTCACCTGATAGATGCCTTAGAGGAATAGGAGACGATGTAAATATCCCAATCCAATGATGTACGATAATTTATTACTTTGAGGAAAATGCTTATCTTTATATGGGGGGGGGGGGTTATATCATGGTTGGATGTTGTTTCTAATATTGTAAATACAATCATGTACTATCTAGTAGAAGCGACATGTCTAGGGTGTTTTTATTATGGCATTTCAAATTCTACAGCTTGTGATGTAAGTATTTGTGTTTAATGATTATCTATAAAATGTTTCTGTTTCAGTACTTTGTTGTAAATATGGATAATGAATAATGTTTTCATAATAATATGAGCATGTGTGTGTAATTATTTACTTTATTATTGCAAACATGTGTACATAACTTTTAGTAAATCTGCATTTGGCATTATTCTGTAAGAGGTGCATGAATTATGTGATGAACATTCCAAGAGTTGCAGAAGAACTTTAGTTCAGTTGCCTGTGGGCGTGAGAATTCACTTTTAGTTCTTGCATTGTCTAATGCCTAGAACTTTCCTGAGTCACTGATACGGTCTTCTAGTGGATTCAATAGGAAAGGATAACAGGCCTCCTTGTACTTTTAGACCACTTAGCCTAAATAAATAACCCCACCAAAAAGATTTTTATCTTATTTGAACCTGTCTAATGCCTATAGGACTTTTTTTTCAATTCCAATAACGTTCATTTACTCTCCGTAGGGCGTTAGCATCCTACTCTGGCCTTGGCCCAATATTTGGGTATTATGCACTTTAACATAGGCAAAACACCTAAGTTGAGGGTGACTTTGTCAAGGTGCAAATGCTAAATGGAAGTTTAGTGTAAATTTCAGTCTAAAAACTTTTGGCCCTAACCAGTTCAAAGATATTGTGCACCTTAAGTTGAGGGTGACTATTGATACTTTTCTTTTTCAATACATATATATATATATATATATAAGGGGGGGTTTATGTCTGAAGAAGTGCCTGCTATTAAAAGCAGTAAATGAGTTTATCTGTGTTACAATAAATTAATGGCAAAGAGAGTTAAATCTTAATGAGTCACTTTATCTAAAAGCATATCCTCACCTAACCTGAAGCCTCATTACAAGCCTTGAAAAGACCTATTTTATCCTAGCGAGTCAACTTTGAAAAGGCGTCGTCTGGATAGGGCAAGCCTATGGGTATTTAGGACTATACTTGTAACTTCTTTGATGAGTGGGAGAGTTTAGATTACATCCACATCATGTGATGAGTGGTGGATTTCATTGTTGTGAGGGCAACTAGAGTTTCACTGAGTTTTGTTATTTTATGTGCAATGTAAAATCCATGTTTGTGTGCTGAATTATGATCAATGCCAAGTATAGACCCTGTTATGTTAAATCCAGGTAAGTGAAATGATGGGTGAATAGTTGCACCAAAATGTTTCAGTGGATGGTTGCAGGTCAATGTATTGTTTATGTTCGCAATAAGGTGCTGAGTTGCATTAGGATAAGCAATTATCTTAAGTTGAGGGTGTTGATGTTCCGTATTATGACGAAACATTTGGCATCAAGTTCTTGAGAAAACTGTATGTTTTCAAGATACTAAAGTGGTATTTAAAAAGTCTTTTTAGTATTTCAGGGAAAGGAGTGAATCACAGAAGAAACTTGAAAAAAGTAGTAATTAAAGGAATTTGATGGTCAAAATGGTGGACCATCATACTTGCGATAGATCACCAGTTGGACCGTCAGGCCTTATCCAGAACATGGCCTCTCGAAGGACTCAGTGATGGACCAAATAGTGGACCGTCAGTATTGTGACGGACCACCAGGTATACCGTCAGGCCTTATCCAGAAGCCATTCTTTGGAAGGACTCATTGAAGGACAAAATGGTAGACCATCAGTCTTATGATAGACCACCAGTTAGATCGTCATACCTTATCCAAAAGCAAATCTCCGAAAGGACTCAGTGACGAAAATGGTGGACCGTCAGTCTTACGACGGAACACCAGTTGGATTGCCAGACCTTATCTAGAAATAAATTTTCATGAAGATTCAGTGACGGACCAGATGGTGGACCGTCAGACTTTCGACAGACCACCGCTTTGGACATAAACTTGGATGCGACTTTTTTGATTTTTAAATTTAAAATTCCTTTTTATCTGGGAATATATAAATACCAAATTTTAGGGTTAGCATTATTTTTTTCTATTATCTTTGACAAATTTATCATGTATTGAAACTCTATAACCTAGTACCTTGGGATTGAAAGACATCTTTTGGGAAGTTAATTATTCAATTCATTATTGAAGATTCAAGAACTAATTCTTGAGATTTTTCTAAGTGAATTCTAAATCTGTTTATGAATAATACAAGAATTATTTCTTCTTCTTCTATGGAATTTTGTGGCTAGTTCCCATAACTAAGGTTATGGGTTCCTTAATGTGAAAAGCATCTATGGGTTGTGAATCAATTTGATTTCGATGAATAACTGATATTGTATAAACCTTTCTTCAATTTAATGGCTTTTCTTTGTTGAAAACTTGAAAAGTGAGCCCGAGAACATCACTTGTCTGAAAAGAAAGTGTTTGTTGGGAAAAGAAAGTGTTTACATGAATTCTACGGGCTTTAACCTTTGGATTAATGGCAAATTCCCTAACAGGATTAGCTTACATTAGAAAATGATTAAAAGAACAATGTATCCTTTGAGTTTGAGAGAATTAGAGGATAATCTATCCACTTAGGTTGAGAGACTAAGGGATAAATAATAGGATTCAACCCTTCTTGCAATTGAATTTTCTATTTGGAACACTTAAGTGATTCACAACCCTAATTTTTCTAGCATTTTGGTAACCATAGCTCTGGTTTGTTTAATCACACTAAATTACTAACTTCAAAGACAATCAGTCATTGGAATACTATTTTTACAATTAATCACTTTATAAGTTATAAATAAAAAAAACGTTATTCAGGAAACTCTAATCAACAGTCTAGTAATGATTACAATATTTAGTGAGCATAGTATTTCCTTTGGAATTTAACACCCAACCTAGTTGGGTTCTATATTTGACAGCGACCACTTACACTTTCTAATGGGAGTTGTAATTTTGGCGTATGAGGTGTCAATACCGCGCCACTGGTAAGAAAAATATGTAACCCTCATATAATAGGTAACTCTAGCGAGAATGGTGGGAACCCTAACATAATAGGTTAAGCCACCTCATCTACCTTCATATAGTAGGCTACAATGTCTC